>NW_027043425.1:0-106685 GCF_036013475.1 Columba livia
AGAAAGCCCAAAGAAAGCCCAAAGAAAGGGGAAAGAAATCCCAAAGAAAGGGGAAAGAAATCCCAAAGAAAGGGGAAAGAAAGCCCAAAGAAATCCCAAAGAAAGCCCAAAGAAAGGGGGAAGAATGCCCAAAGAAAGGGTAAAGAAAGCCCAAAGAAAGGGGAAAGAAAGCCCAAAGAAAGGGGAAAGAAAGCCCAAAGAAAGCCCAAAGAAAGCCCAAAGAAAGGGGAAAGAAAGCCCAAAGAAATCCCAAAGAAAGCCCAAAGAAAGCCCAAGGAAAGGGGAAAGAAAGCCCAAAGAAAGCCCAAAGAAAGGGGAAAGAAAGCCCAAAGAAAGGGAAAATAAAGGAGAAAGAAAGCCCAAAGAAAGCCAAAGAAAGGGGAAAGAAAGCCCAAAGAAAGGGGAAAGAAAGCCCAAAGAAAGCCCAAAGAAAGCCCAAAGAAAGCCCAAAGAAAGCCCAAAGAAAGCCCAAAGGAAGGGGAAAGAAAGGCCAAAGAAAGGGGAAAGAAAGCCCAAAGAAAGCCCAAAGAAAGGGGAAAGAAGCCCAAAGAAAGCCCAAATAAAGCCCAAAGAAAGCCCAGAGAAAGCCCATAGAAAGCCCAAAGAAAGCCCAAAGAAAGGCCAAAGAAAGCCCCACGAAAGGGGAAAGAAAGCCCAAAGAAAGGGGAAAGAAAGCCCAAAGAAATCCCAAAGAAATTCCAAAGAAAGCCCAAAGAAAGCCCAAAGGAAGCCCAAGGAAAGCCCAAAGAAAGCCAAAAGAAAGCCCAACGAAAGGGGAAAGAAAGCCCAAAGAAAGCCCAAAGAAAGGGGAAAGAAGCCCAAAGAAAGCCCAAATAAAGCCCAAAGAAAGCCCAGAGAAAGCCATAGAAAGCCCAAAGAAAGCCCAAAGAAAGGCCAAAGAAAGCCCAAAGAAAGGGGAAAGAAAGCCCAAAGAAAGCCACAAGAAAGGGGAAAGAAAGCCCAAAGAAAGGGGAAAGAAAGCCCAAAAAAAGCCCAAAGAAAGCCCAAGGAAAGCCCAAAGAAAGCACAAAGAAAGCCCAAAGAAAGCCCAAAGAAAGGGAAAGAAAGCCCAAAGAAAGCCCAAAGAAAGGGGAAAGAAAGCCAACGAAAGCCCAAAGAAAGGGGAAAGAAAGCCCAAAGAAAGCCCAAAGAAAGCGCAAAGAAAGCCCCAAGAAAGGGGAAAGAAAGCCCAAAGAAAGGGGAAAGAAAGCCCAAAGAAATCCCAAAGAAATCCCAAAGAAAGCCCAAAGAAAGCCCAAAGAAAGCCCAAAGGAAGCCAAGGAAAGCCCAAAGAAAGCCCAAAGAAAGCCCAAAGAAAGGGGAAGGAAAGCCCAAAGAAAGCCCAAAGAAAGCCAAAAGAAAGCCAAAGACAGCCCAAAGAAAGCCGAAAGAAAGCCCAAAGAAAGGGGAAAGAAAGCGGAAAGAACGCCCAAAGAAAGGGGAAAGAAAGCCCAAAGAAAGGGGAAAGAAAGCCCAAAGAAAGGGAAAAGAAAGCCCAAAGAAAGGGGAAAGAAAGCCCAAAGAAAGCCCAAAGAAAGCCCAAAGAAAGGAGAAAGAAAGCCCAAAGAAAGGGGAAAGAAAGGCCAAAGAAAGCGGAAAGAAAGCCAAAGAGAGGGGAAAGAAAGCCCAAAGAAAGGGGAAAGAAAGCCCAAAGAAAGCCCAAAGAAAGCCCAAAGAAAGGGGAAAGAAAGGCCAAAGAAAGGGGAAAGAAAGCCCAAAGAAAGCCACAGAAAGGGGAAGGAAAGCCCAAAGAAAGCCCAAATAAAGCCCAAAGAAAGCCCAGAGAAAGCCCATAGAAAGCCCAAAGAAAGCCACAAGAAAGGGGAAAGAAAGCCCAAAGAAAGGGGAAAGAAAGCCCAAAGAAATCCAAAGAAAGCCCAAAGAAAGCCCAAGGAAAGGGAAAGAAAGCCCAAAGAAAGCCCAAAGAAAGGGGAAAGAAAGCCCAAAGAAAGGGGATAGAAAGCCCAAAGAAATCCCAAAGAAATCCCAAAGAAAGCCCAAAGAAAGCCCAAAGAAAGCCCAAAGGAAGCCCAAGGAAAGCCCAAAGAAAGCCCAAAGAAAGCCCAAAGAAAGGGGAAAGAAAGCCCAAAGAAAGCCCAAAGAAAGCCAAAGAAAGACCAAACACAGCCCAAAGAAAGCCCAAAGAAAGCCCAAAGAAAGGGGAAAGAAAGCCCAAAGAAAGGGGAAAGAAAGCCCAAAGAAAGCCCAAAGAAAGCAAAAAGAAAGCCAAAGAAAGCCCAAAGAAAGGGGAAAGAAAGGCCAACGAAAGGGGAAAGAAAGCCCAAAGAAAGCCCAAAGAAAGGGGAAAGAAGCCCAAAGAAAGCCCAAATAAAGCCCAAAGAAAGCCCAGAGAAAGCCCATAGAAAGCCCAAAGAAAGCCCAGAGAAAGCCCAAAGAAAGGGGAAAGAAAGCCCAAAGAAAGCCACAAGAAAGCCCAAAGAAAGGGGAAAGAAAGCCCAAAGAAAGGGGAAAGAAAGCCCAAAGAAAGCCCAAAGAAAGGGGAAAGAAAGCCCAAAGAAAGGGGAAAGAAAGCCCAAAGAAAAGGGAAAGAAAGCCCAAAGAAATGGGAGAGAAAGCCCAAAGAAAGCCCAAAGAAAGGGGAAAGTAAGCACTAAGAAAGGGCAAAGAAAGCCCAAAGAAAGGGCAAAGAAAGCCCAAAGAAATGGCAAAGAAAGCCCAAAGAAAGGGCAAAGAAAGCCCAAAGAAAGGGGAAAGAAAGCCCTAAGAAAGCCCCAAGAAAGGGGAAAGAAAGCCCAAAGAAAGGGGAAAGAAAGCCCAAAGAAATCACAAAGAAATCCAAAGAAAGCCCAAAGAAAGCCCAAAGGAAGCCCAAGGAAAGCCCAAAGAAAGGGGAAAGAAAGGGTTAAGAAAGCCCAAAGAAAGGGGAAAGAAAGCCCAAAGAAAGCCCAAAGACAGCCCAAAGAAAGCCCAAAGAAAGCCCAAATAAAGGGGAAAGAAAGGGGAAAGAAAGCCCAAAGAAAGGGGAAAGAAAGCCCAAAGAAAGGGGAAAGAAATCCCAAAGAAAGGGGAAAGAAAGCCCAAAGAAAGGGGAAAGAAAGCGCAAAGAAAGGGGAAAGAAAGCCCAAAGAAAGCCGAAAGAAAGCCCAAAGAAAGGGAAAGAAAGCCCAAAGAAGCCCAAAGAAAGGGGAAAGAAAGCCCAAAGAAAGCCCAAAGAAAGGGGAAAGAAAGGGGAAGATAGCCCAAAGAAAGCCCAAAGAAAGGGGAAAGAAAGCCCAAAGAAAGTCCAAAGAAAGGGGAAAGAAAGCCCAAAAAAGCCCAAAGAAAGGGGAAAGAAAGCCCGAAGAAAGCCCAAAGAAAGCCTAAAGAAAGGGGAAAGAAAGCCAAAAGAAAGCCCAAAGAAAGCCCAAAGAAAGCCCAAAGAAAGGGGAAAGAAAGCCCAAAGAAAGCCAAAGAAAGGGGAAAGAAACCCCAAAGAAAGCCCAAAGAAAGCCCAAAGAAAGCCCAAAGAAAGCCCAAAGAAAGCCCAAAGGGAGGGGAAAGAAAGCCCAAAGAAAGGGGAAAGAAAGCCCAAAGAAAGCCGAAAGAAAGCCCAAAGAAAGCCCAAAGAAAGGGGAAAGAAAGCCCAAAGAAAGGGGAAAGAAAGCCCAAAGAAAGGGGAAAGAAGCCCAAAGAAAGGGGAAAGAAAGCCCAAAGAAATCCCAAAGAAATCCCAAAGAAAGCCCAAAGAAAGCCCAAAGAAAGCCCAAAGGAAGCCCAAGGAAAGCCCAAAGAAAGCCCAAAGAAAGCCCAAAGAAAGGGGAAAGAAAGCCCAAAGAAAGCCCAAAGAAAGCCCAAAGAAAGACCAAACACAGCCCAAAGAAAGCCCAAAGAAAGCCCAAAGAAAGGGAAAGAAAGCCCAAAGAAAGGGGAAAGAAAGCCCAAAGAAAGGGGAAAGAAATCCCAAAGAAAGGGGAAAGAAAGCCAAAGAGAGGGGAAAGAAAGCCCAAAGAAAGGGGAAGGAAAGCCGAAAGAAAGGCCAAAGAAAGCCCAAAGAAAGCAGAATGAAAGGGAAAGAAAGCCCAAAGAAAGGGGAAAGAAAGCCCAAAGAAAGGGGAAAGAAAGCCCAAAGAAAGCCCAAAGAAAGCCCAAAGAAAGGGGAAAGAAAGCCCAAAGAAAGGGGAAAGAAAGGGGAAGATAGCCCAAAGAAAGCCCAAAGAAAGGGGAAAGAAAGCCCAAAGAAAGTCCAAAGAAAGGGGAAAGAAAGGCCAAAGAAAGCCCAAAGAAAGGGGAAAGAAAGCCCAAAGAAAGCCCAACGAAAACCTAAAGAAAGGAGAAAGAAGCCAAAAGAAAGCCCAAAGAAAGGGGAAAGAAAGCCCAAAGAAAGCCCAAAAAAGCCCAAAGAAAGGGGAAAGAAAGCCCAAAGAAAGCCCAAAGAAAGGTAAAGAAAGCCAAAGAAAGTCCAAACAAAGCCCAAAGAAAGCCCAAAGAAAGCCCAAAGAAAGGGGAAAGAAAGCCCAAAGAAAGGGGAAAGAAAGCCCAAAGAAAGCCCAAAGAAAGCCCAAAGAAAGCCACAAGAAAGGGAAAGAAAGCCCAAAGAAAGGGGAAAGAAAGCCAAGGAAATCCCAAAGAAAGCCCAAAGAAAGCCCAAGGAAAGGGGAAAGAAAGCCCAAAGAAAGCCCAAAGAAAGGGGAAAGAAAGCCCAAAGAAAGGGAAAATAAAGGAGAAAGAAAGCCCAAAGAAAGCCCAAAGAAAGGGGAAAGAAAGCCCAAAGAAAGGGGAAAGAAAGCCAGAGAAAGCCCAAAGAAAGGAGAAAGAAGCCCAAAGAAAGGGGAAAGAAAGCCCAAAGAAAGGGCAAAGAAAGCCAAAGAAAGGGCAAAGAAAGCCAAAAGAAAGGGGAAAGAAAGCCCAAAGAAAGGGGAAAGAAAGCCCAAAGAAATCCCAAAGAAATCCCAAAGAAAGCCCAAAGAAAAGCCCAAAGAAAGCCCAAAGAAAGCCCAAGGAAAGCCCAAAGAAAGCCCAAAGAAAGGGGAAAGAAAGCCCAAAGAAAGCCCAAAGAAAGACCAAACACAGCCCAAAGAAAGCCCAAAGAAAGCCCAAAGAAAGCCCAAAGAAAGGGAAAGAAAGCCCAAAGAAAGGGGAAAGAAAGCCCAAAGAAAGGGGAAAGAAATCCAAAGAAAGGGGAAAGAAAGCCAAAGAGAGGGAAAGAAAGCCCAAAGAAAGGGGAAGGAAAGCCGAAAGAAAGGCCAAAGAAAGCCCAAAGAAAGCAGAATGAAAGGGAAAGAAAGCCCAAAGAAAGGGGAAAGAAAGCCCAAAGAAAGGGGAAAGAAAGCCCAAAGAAAGGGGAAAGAAAGCCCAAAGAAAGCCCAAAGAAAGCCCAAAGAATGGGGAAAGAAAGCCCAAAGAAAGGGGAAAGAAAGCCCAAAGAAAGGGGAAAGAAAGCCCAAAGAAAGCCCAAATAAAGCCCAAAGAAAGCCCAGAGAAAGCCCATAGAAAGCCCAAAGAAAGCCCAAAGAAAGTCCAAAGAAAGCCCAAAGAAAGGGGAAAGAAAGCCCAAAGAAAGGGGAAAGAAAGCCCAAAGAAAGCCCAAAGAAAGCCCAAAGAAAGCCACAAGAAAGGGGAAAGAAAGCCCAAAGAAAGGGGAAAGAAAGCCAAGGAAATCCCAAAGAAAGCCCAAAGAAAGCCCAAGGAAAGGGGAAAGAAAGCCCAAAGAAAGCCCAAAGAAAGGGGAAAGAAAGCCCAAAGAAAGGGAAAATAAAGGAGAAAGAAAGCCCAAAGAAAGCCAAAGAAAGGGGAAAGAAAGCCCAAAGAAAGGGGAAAGAAAGCCCAGAGAAAGCCCAAAGAAAGGAGAAAGAAGCCCAAAGAAAGGGGAAAGAAAGCCCAAAGAAAGGGCAAAGAAAGCCCAAAGAAAGGGCAAAGAAAGCCAAAAGAAAGGGAAAGAAAGCCCAAAGAAAGGGGAAAGAAAGCCCAAAGAAATCCCAAAGAAATCCCAAAGAAAGCCAAAGAACGCCCAAAGAAAGCCGAAAGGAAGCCCAAGGAAAGCCCAAAGAAAGCCCAAAGAAAGCCCAAAGAAAGGGGAAAGAAAGCCCAAAGAAAGCCCAAAGAAAGCCCAAAGAAAGACCAAACACAGCCCAAAGAAAGCCCAAAGAAAGCCCAAAGAAAGGGGAAAGAAAGCCAAAGAAAGGGGAAAGAAAGCCCAAAGAAAGGGGAAAGAAATCCCAAAGAAAGGGGAAAGAAAGCCAAAGAGAGGGGAAAGAAAGCCCAAAGAAAGGGGAAGGAAAGCCGAAAGAAAGGCCAAAGAAAGCCCAAAGAAAGCAGAATGAAAGGGAAAGAAAGCCCAAAGAAAGGGGAAAGAAAGCCCAAAGAAAGGGGAAAGAAAGCCAAAGAAAGGGGAAAGAAAGGGGAAGATAGCCCAAAGAAAGCCCAAAGAAAGGGGAAAGAAAGCCAAAGAAAGTCCAAAGAAAGGGAAAGAAAGGCCAAAGAAAGCCCAAAGAAAGGGGAAAGAAAGCCCAAAGAAAGCCCAACGAAAACCTAAAGAAAGGAGAAAGAAAGCCAAAAGAAAGCCCAAAGAAAGGGGAAAGAAAGCCCAAAGAAAGCCCAAAGAAAGCCCAAAAAAGCCCAAAGAAAGGGGAAAGAAAGCCCAAAGAAAGCCCAAAGAAAGGGTAAAGAAAGCCCAAAGAAAGTCCAAACAAAGCCCAAAGAAAGCCAAAGAAAGCCCAAAGAAAGGGGAAAGAAAGCCCAAAGAAAGGGGAAAGAAAGCCCAAAGAAAGCCGAAAGAAAGCCCAAAGAAAGCCCAAAGTAAGCCCAAAGGAAGGTCAAAGAAAGCCCAAAGAAAGCCCAAAGAAAGGGGAAAGAAAGCCCAAAGAAAGCCCAAAGAAAGGGGAAAGAAAGCCCAAAGAAAGGGGAAAGAAAGCCACCAGAAAGCCCAAAGAAAGATGAAAGAAAGCCCAAAGAAAGTAGAAAGAAAGACCAAGGAAAGGGGAAAGAAAGCCCAAAGAAAGGGGAAAGAAAGCCCAAAGAAAGGGGAAAGAAAGCCCAAAGAAAGGGGAAAGAAAGCCCAAAGAAAGCCCAAAGAAAGCCCAAAGAAAGGGGAAAGAAAGCCCAAAGAAAGCCCAAAGAAAGGAGAAAGAAGCCCAAAGAAAGCCCAAAGAAAGCCCAAAGAAAGCCCAGAGAAAGCCCATAGAAAGCCCAAAGAAAGCCAAAGAAAGCCCAAAGAAAGCCCAAAGAAAGGGGAAGGAAAGTCCAAAGAAAGCCCAAAGAAAGCCCAAAGAAAGCCGAAAGAAAGGGGAAAGAAAGCCCAAAGAAAGGGGAAAGAAAGCCCAAAAAAGACCAAAGAAAGCCCAAGAAAGGGGAAAGAAAGCCAAAGAAAGGGGAAAGAAAGCCCAAAGAAAGCCCAAAGAAAGCCCAAAGAAAGCCCAAAGAAAGCCCAAAGAAAGCCCAAAGAAAGCCCAAAGCAGGCCCAAAGGAAGCCCAAGGAAAGCCCAAAGAAAGCCCAAAGAAAACCCAAAGAAAGGGGAAAGAAAGCCAAAGGAAATCCCAAAGAAAGCCCAAAGAAAGCCCAAAGACAGCAAAAAGAAATCCCAAAGAAAGCCCAAAGAAAGGTGAAAGAAAGGGGAAAGAAAGCCCAAAGAAAGGTGAAAGAAAGCCCAAAGAAAGCCCAAAGAAAGGGGAAAGAAAGCCCAAAGAAGGGAAAATAAAGGAGAAAGAAAGCCCAAAGAAAGCCCAAAGAAAGGGGAAAGAAATCCCAAAGAAAGGGGAAAGAAATCCCAAAGAAAGGGGAAAGAAAGCCCAAAGAAATCCCAAAGAAAGCCCAAAGAAAGGGGGAAGAATGCCCAAAGAAAGGGTAAAGAAAGCCCAAAGAAAGGGGAAAGAAAGCCCAAAGAAAGGGGAAAGAAAGCCCAAAGAAAGCCCAAAGAAAGCCCAAAGAAAGGGGAAAGAAAGCCCAAAGAAATCCCAAAGAAAGCCCAAAGAAAGCCCAAGGAAAGGGGAAAGAAAGCCCAAAGAAAGCCCAAAGAAAGGGGAAAGAAAGCCCAAAGAAAGGGAAAATAAAGGAGAAAGAAAGCCCAAAGAAAGCCAAAGAAAGGGGAAAGAAAGCCCAAAGAAAGGGGAAAGAAAGCCCAAAGAAAGCCCAAAGAAAGCCCAAAGAAAGCCCAAAGAAAGCCCAAAGAAAGCCCAAAGAAAGGGGAAAGAAAGGCCAAAGAAAGGGGAAAGAAAGCCAAAGAAAGCCCAAAGAAAGGGGAAAGAAGCCCAAAGAAAGCCCAAATAAAGCCCAAAGAAAGCCCAGAGAAAGGCCATAGAAAGCCCAAAGAAAGCCCAAAGAAAGGCCAAAGAAAGCCCCACGAAAGGGGAAAGAAAGCCCAAAGAAAGGGGAAAGAAAGCCCAAAGAAATCCCAAAGAAATTCCAAAGAAAGCCCAAAGAAAGCCCAAAGGAAGCCCAAGGAAAGCCCAAAGAAAGCCAAAAGAAAGCCCAAAGAAAGGGGAAAGAAAGCCCAAAGAAAGCCCAAAGAAAGGGGAAAGAAGCCCAAAGAAAGCCCAAATAAAGCCCAAAGAAAGCCCAGAGAAAGCCATAGAAAGCCCAAAGAAAGCCCAAAGAAAGGCCAAAGAAAGCCCAAAGAAAGGGGAAAGAAAGCCCAAAGAAAGCCACAAGAAAGGGGAAAGAAAGCCCAAAGAAAGGGGAAAGAAAGCCCAAAAAAAGCCCAAAGAAAGCCCAAGGAAAGCCCAAAGAAAGCACAAAGAAAGCCCAAAGAAAGCCCAAAGAAAGGGGAAAGAAAGCCCAAAGAAAGCCCAAAGAAAGGGGAAAGAAAGCCCAACGAAAGCCCAAAGAAAGGGGGAAAGAAAGCCCAAAGAAAGCCCAAAGAAAGCGCAAAGAAAGCCCCAAGAAAGGGGAAAGAAAGCCCAAAGAAAGGGGAAAGAAAGCCCAAAGAAATCCCAAAGAAATCCCAAAGAAAGCCCAAAGAAAGCCCAAAGAAAGCCCAAAGGAAGCCAAGGAAAGCCCAAAGAAAGCCCAAAGAAAGCCCAAAGAAAGGGGAAGGAAAGCCCAAAGAAAGCCCAAAGAAAGCCAAAAGAAAGCCCAAAGACAGCCCAAAGAAAGCCGAAAGAAAGCCCAAAGAAAGGGGAAAGAAAGCGGAAAGAACGCCCAAAGAAAGGGGAAAGAAAGCCCAAAGAAAGGGGAAAGAAAGCCCAAAGAAAGGGAAAAGAAAGCCCAAAGAAAGGGGAAAGAAAGCCCAAAGAAAGCCCAAAGAAAGCCCAAAGAAAGGAGAAAGAAAGCCCAAAGAAAGGGGAAAGAAAGGCCAAAGAAAGCGGAAAGAAAGCCCAAAGAGAGGGGAAAGAAAGCCCAAAGAAAGGGGAAAGAAAGCCCAAAGAAAGCCCAAAGAAAGCCCAAAGAAAGGGGAAAGAAAGGCCAAAGAAAGGGGAAAGAAAGCCCAAAGAAAGCCCACAGAAAGGGGAAGGAAAGCCCAAAGAAAGCCCAAATAAAGCCCAAAGAAATCCCAGAGAAAGCCCATAGAAAGCCCAAAGAAAGCCACAAGAAAGGGGAAAGAAAGCCCAAAGAAAGGGGAAAGAAAGCCCAAAGAAATCCCAAAGAAAGCCCAAAGAAAGCCCAAGGAAAGGGGAAAGAAAGCCCAAAGAAAGCCCAAAGAAAGGGGAAAGAAAGCCCAAAGAAAGGGGATAGAAAGCCCAAAGAAATCCCAAAGAAATCCCAAAGAAAGCCCAAAGAAAGCCCAAAGAAAGCCAAAGGAAGCCCAAGGAAAGCCCAAAGAAAGCCCAAAGAAAGCCCAAAGAAAGGGGAAAGAAAGCCCAAAGAAAGCCCAAAGAAAGCCCAAAGAAAGACCAAACACAGCCCAAAGAAAGCCCAAAGAAGCCCAAAGAAAGGGGAAAGAAAGCCCAAAGAAAGGGGAAAGAAAGCCCAAAGAAAGCCCAAAGAAAGCAAAAAGAAAGCCCAAAGAAAGCCCAAAGAAAGGGGAAAGAAAGGCCAACGAAAGGGGAAAGAAAGCCCAAAGAAAGCCAAAGAAAGGGGAAAGAAGCCCAAAGAAAGCCCAAATAAAGCCCAAAGAAAGCCCAGAGAAAGCCCATAGAAAGCCCAAAGAAAGCCCAGAGAAAGCCCAAAGAAAGGGGAAAGAAAGCCCAAAGAAAGCCACAAGAGAGCCACAAGAAAGGGGAAAGAAAGCCCAAAGAAAGGGGAAAGAAAGCCCAAAAAAGCCCAAAGAAAGCCCAAGGAAAGCCCAAAGAAAGCCCAAAGAAAGCCCAAACAAAGGGGAAAGAAAGCCAAAGAAAGCCCAAGGAAAAGGGAAAGAAAGCCCAAAGAAAGCCCAAAGAAAGGGGAAAGAAAGCCCAAAGAAAGCCAAAGAAAGGGGAAAGAAAGCCCAAAGAAAGCCCAAAGAAAGGGGAAAGAAAGCCCAAAGAAAGGGGAAAGAAAGCCCAAAGAAAGCCCAAAGAAAGAGGAAAGAAAGCCCAAAGAAAGGGGAAAGAAAGCCCAAAGAAAGGGGAAAGAAAGCACAAAGAAAGGGGAAAGAAAGCCCAAAGAAAGCCCAAAGAAAGCCACAAGAAAGGGGAAAGAAAGCCCAAAGAAAGGGGAAAGAAAGCCCAGAGAAAGCCCATAGAAAGCCCAAAGAAAGCCCAAAGAAAGGCCAAAGAAAGCCCAAAGAAAGGGAAAGAAAGCCCAAAGAAAGGGGAAAGAAAGCCCAAAGAAAGCCCAAAGAAAGCCACAAGAAAGGGGAAAGAAAGCCCAAAGAAAGGGGAAAGAAAGCCCAAAGAAATCCCAAAGAAAGCCCAAAGAAAGCCCAAGGAAAGGGGAAAGAAAGCCCAAAGAAAGCCCAAAGAAAGGGGAAAGAAAGCCCAAAGAAAGGGAAAATAAAGGAGAAAGAAAGCCCAAAGAAAGCCCAAAGAAAGGGGAAAGAAAGCCCAAAGAAAGGGGAAAGAAAGCCCAAAGAAAGGGGAAAGAAAGCCCAAAGAAAGCCCAAAGAAAGCCCAAAGAAAGCCAAAGAAAGCCCAAAGAAAGCCCAAAGAAAGCCCAAAGAAAGGGAAAGAAAGGCCAAAGAAAGGGGAAAGAAAGCCCAAAGAAAGCCAAAGAAAGGGGAAAGAAGCCCAAAGAAAGCCAAATAAAGCCCAAAGAAAGCCCAGAGAAAGCCCATAGAAAGCCCAAAGAAAGCCCAAAGAAAGGCCAAAGAAAGCCCAAAGAAAGGGGAAAGAAAGCCCAAAGAAAGCCAAAGAAAGCCACAAGAAAGGGGAAAGAAAGCCCAAAGAAAGGGGAAAGAAAGCCCAAAGAAATCCCAAAGAAATCCCAAAGAAATTCCAAAGAAAGCCCAAAGAAAGCCCAAAGGAAGCCCAAGGAAAGCCCAAAGAAAGCCAAAAGAAAGCCCAAAGAAAGCCCAAAGAAAGGGGAAAGAAAGCCCAAAGAAAGGGAAAATAAAGGAGAAAGAAAGCCCAAAGAAAGCCCAAAGAAAGGGAAAGAAAGCCCAAAGAAAGGGAAAGAAAGCCCAAAGAAAGCCCAAAGAAAGGGGAAAGAAAGCCCAAAGAAAGGGGAAAGAAAGCCAAAAGAAAAGGGAAAGAAAGCCCAAAGAAATGGGAGAGAAAGCCCAAAGAAAGCCCAAAGAAAGGGGAAAGTAAGCACTAAGAAAGGGCAAAGAAAGCCCAAAGAAAGGGCAAAGAAAGCCCAAAGAAATGGCAAAGAAAGCCCAAAGAAAGGGCAAAGAAAGCCCAAAGAAAGGGGAAAGAAAGCCCTAAGAAAGCCCCAAGAAAGGGGAAAGAAAGCCCAAAGAAAGGGGAAAGAAAGCCCAAAGAAATCCCAAAGAAATCCCAAAGAAAGCCCAAAGAAAGCCCAAAGAAAGCCAAAGGAAGCCCAAGGAAAGCCCAAAGAAAGGGGAAAGAAAGGGTTAAGAAAGCCCAAAGAAAGGGGAAAGAAAGCCCAAAGAAAGCCCAAAGAAAGGGGAAAGAAACCCCAAAGAAAGCCCAAGAAAGCCCAAAGAAAGCCCAAAGAAAGGGGAAAGAAAGCCCAAAGAAAGGGGAAAGAAAGCCCAAAGAAAGCCTAAAGAAAGCCCAAAGAAAGCCCAAAGAAAGGGGAAAGAAAGCCCAAAGAAAGGGGAAAGAAAGCCCAAAGAAAGGGGAAAGAAAGCCCAAAGAAAGCCCAAAGAAAGAGGAAAGAAAGCCCAAAGAAAGGGGAAAGAAAGCACAAAGAAAGGGGAAAGAAAGCCCAAAGAAAGGGGAAAGAAAGCCCAAAGAAAGCCCAAATAAAGCCCAAAGAAAGCCCAGAGAAAGCCCATAGAAAGCCCAAAGAAAGCCCAAAGAAAGTCCAAAGAAAGCCCAAAGAAAGGGGAAAGAAAGCCCAAAGAAAGGGGAAAGAAAGCCCAAAGAAAGCCCAAAGAAAGCCACAAGAAAGGGGAAAGAAAGCCCAAGGAAATCCCAAAGAAAGCCCAAAGAAAGCCCAAGGAAAGGGGAAAGAAAGCCCAAAAAAAGCCCAAAGAAAGGGGAAAGAAAGCCCAAAGAAGGGAAAATAAAGGAGAAAGAAAGCCCAAAGAAAGCCCAAAGAAAGGGGAAAGAAAGCCCAAAGAAAGGGGAAAGAAAGCCCAAAGAAAGGGGAAAGAAAGCCAGAGAAAGCCCAAAGAAAGGAGAAAGAAGCCCAAAGAAAGGGGAAAGAAAGCCAAAGAAAGGGGAAAGAAAGCCCAAAGAAAGAGAAAGAAAGCCCAAAGAAAGCCCAAAGAAAGGGGAAAGTAAGCCCTAAGAAAGGGCAAAGAAAGCCCAAAGAAAGGGCAAAGAAAGCCCAAAGAAACGGCAAAGAAAGCCAAAAGAAAGGGGAAAGAAAGCCCAAAGAAAGGGGAAAGAAAGCCCAAAGAAATCCCAAAGAAATCCCAAAGAAAGCCCAAAGAAAGCCCAAAGAAAGCCCAAAGGAAGCCCAAGGAAAGCCGAAAGAAAGCCCAAAGAAAGCCCAAAGAAAGGGGAAAGAAAGCCCAAAGAAAGCCCAAAGAAAGCCCAAAGAAAGACCAAACACAGCCCAAGAAAGCCCAAAGAAAGCCCAAAGAAAGGGGAAAGAAAGCCCAAAGAAAGGGGAAAGAAAGCCCAAAGAAAGGGGAAAGAAATCCCAAAGAAAGGGGAAAGAAAGCCAAAGAAAGGGGAAAGAAAGCCCAAAGAAAGGGGAAGGAAAGCCGAAAGAAAGGCCAAAGAAAGCCCAAAGAAAGCAGAATGAAAGGGAAAGAAAGCCCAAAGAAAGGGGAAAGAAAGCCCAAAGAAAGGGGAAAGAAAGCCCAAAGAAAGGGGAAAGAAAGCCCAAAGAAAGCCCAAAGAAAGCCAGAGAAAGCCCATAGAAAGCCCAAAGAAAGGGGAAAGAAAGGCCAAAGAAAGCCCAAAGAAAGGGGAAAGAAAGCCCAAAGAAAGCCCAAAGAAAGAGGAAAGAAAGCCCAAAGAAAGGGGAAAGAAAGCACAAAGAAAGGGGAAAGAAAGCACAAAGAAAGGGGAAAGAAAGCCCAAAGAAAGGGGAAAGAAAGCCAAAGAAAGCCCAAAGAAAGGGGAAAGAAAGGCCAAAGAAAGGGGAAAGAAAGCCCAAAGAAAGCCCAAATAAAGCCCAAAGAAAGCCCAGAGAAAGCCCATAGAAAGCCCAAAGAAAGCCCAAAGAAAGGCCAAAGAAAGCCCAAAGAAAGGGGAAAGAAAGCCCAAAGAAAGGGGAAAGAAAGCCCAAAGAAATCCCAAAGAAAGCCCAAAGAAAGCCCAAGGAAAGGGGAAAGAAAGCCCAAAGAAAGCCCAAAGAAAGGGGAAAGAAAGCCCAAAGAAAGGGAAAATAAAGGAGAAAGAAAGCCCAAAGAAAGCCCAAAGAAAGGGGAAAGAAAGCCCAAAGAAAGGGGAAAGAAAGCCCAAAGAAAGGGGAAAGAAAGCCCAAAGAAAGCCCAAAGAAAGCCCAAAGAAAGCCCAAAGAAAGCCCAAAGAAAGCCCAAAGAAAGGGGAAAGAAAGGCCAAAGAAAGGGGAAAGAAAGCCCAAAGAAAGCCCAAAGAAAGGGGAAAGAAGCCAAAGAAAGCCCAAATAAAGCCCAAAGAAAGCCAGAGAAAGCCCATAGAAAGCCCAAAGAAAGCCCAAAGAAAGGCAAAGAAAGCCCAAAGAAAGGGGAAAGAAAGCCCAAAGAAAGCCCAAAGAAAGCCACAAGAAAGGGGAAAGAAAGCCCAAAGAAAGGGGAAAGAAAGCCCAAAGAAATCCCAAAGAAATCCCAAAGAAAGCCCAAAGAAAGCCCAAGGAAAGGGGAAAGAAAGCCCAAAGAAAGGTGAAAGAAAGCCCAAAGAAAGCCCAAAGAAAGCCAAAGAAAGGGGAAAGAAAGCCCAAAGAAAGGGAAAATAAAGGAGAAAGAAAGCCCAAAGAAAGCCAAAGAAAGGGGAAAGAAAGCCCAAAGAAAGGGGAAAGAAAGCCCAAAGAAAGCCCAAAGAAAGGGGAAAGAAAGCCCAAAGAAAGGGGAAAGAAAGCCCAAAGAAAAGGGAAAGAAAGCCCAAATAAATGGGAGAGAAAGCCCAAAGAAAGCCCAAAGAAAGGGGAAAGTAAGCACTAAGAAAGGGCAAAGAAAGCCCAAAGAAAGGGCAAAGAAAGCCAAAGAAATGGCAAAGAAAGCCCAAAGAAAGGGCAAAGAAAGCCCAAAGAAGGGGAAAGAAAGCCCTAAGAAAGCCCCAAGAAAGGGGAAAGAAAGCCCAAAGAAAGGGGAAAGAAAGCCCAAAGGAAGCCCAAAGAAATCCCAAAGAAAGCCCAAAGAAAGCCAAAGAAAGCCCAAAGGAAGCCCAAGGAAAGCCCAAAGAAAGGGGAAAGAAAGGGTTAAGAAAGCCCAAAGAAAGGGGAAAGAAAGCCCAAAGACAGCCCAAAGAAAGCCCAAAGAAAGCCCAAATAAAGGGGAAAGAAGGGGAAAGAAAGCCCAAAGAAAGGGGAAAGAAAGCCCAAAGAAAGGGGAAAGAAAGCCCAAAGAAAGGGGAAAGAAAGCCCAAAGAAAGCCGAAAGAAAGCCCAAAGAAAGGGGAAAGAAAGCCCAAAGAAAGCCCAAAGAAAGGGGAAAGAAAGCCCAAAGAAAGCCCAAAGAAAGGGGAAAGAAAGGGGAAGATAGCCCAAAGAAAGCCCAAAGAAAGGGGAAAGAAAGCCCAAAGAAAGTCCAAAGAAAGGGGAAAGAAAGCCCAAAGAAAGCCCAAGAAAGGGGAAAGAAAGCCCGAAGAAAGCCCAAAGAAAGCCTAAAGAAAGCGGAAAGAAAGCCAAAAGAAAGCCCAAAGAAAGCCCAAAGAAAGGGGAAAGAATCCCCAAAGAAAGCCCAAAGAAAGCCCAAAGAAAGCCCAAAGAAAGCCCAAAGAAAGCCCAAAGAAAGGGGAAAGAAAGCCCAAAGAAAGGGGAAAGAAAGCCCAAAGAAAGCCGAAAGAAAGCCAGAAGAAAGCCCAAAGAAAGGGGAAAGAAAGCCCAAAGAAAGGGGAAAGAAAGCCCAAAGAAAGGGGAAAGAAAGCCCAAAGAAAGCCAAAGAAAGAGGAAAGAAAGCCCAAAGAAAGGGGAAAGAAAGCACAAAGAAAGGGGAAAGAAAGCCCAAAGAAAGGGAAAGAACGCCCAAAGAAAGCCCAAATAAAGCCCAAAGAAGCCCAGAGAAACCCCATAGAAAGCCCAAAGAAAGCCCAAAGAAAGTCCAAAGAAAGCCCAAAGAAAGGGGAAAGAAAGCCCAAAGAAAGGGGAAAGAAAGCCCAAAGAAAGCCCAAAGAAAGCCCAAAGAAAGCCACAAGAAAGGGGAAAGAAAGCCCAAAGAAAGGGGAAAGAAAGCCCAAGGAAATCCCAAAGAAAGCCCAAAGAAAGCCCAAGGAAAGGGGAAAGAAAGCCCAAAGAAAGCCCAAAGAAAGGGGAAAGAAAGCCCAAAGAAAGGAAAAATAAAGGAGAAAGAAAGCCCAAAGGAAGCCAGAGAAAGGGGAAAGAAAGCCCAAAGAAAGGGGAAAGAAAGCCAAAGAAAGGGAAAGAAAGCCCAGAGAAAGCCCAAAGAAAGGAGAAAGAAGCCCAAAGAAAGGGGAAAGAAAGCCAAAGAAAGGGGAAAGAAAGCCCAAAGAAAGAGAAAGAAAGCCCAAAGAAAGCCCAAAGAAAGGGAAAGTAAGCCCTAAGAAAGGGCAAAGAAAGCCCAAAGAAAGGGCAAAGAAAGGTCAAAGAAAGGGCATAGAAAGCCAAAAGAAAGGGGAAAGAAAGCCCAAAGAAAGGGGAAAGAAAGCCCAAAGAAATCCCAAAGAAATCCCAAAGAAAGCCCAAAGAAAGCCCAAAGAAAGCCCAAAGGAAGCCCAAGGAAAGCCGAAAGAAAGCCCAAAGAAAGCCCAAAGAAAGGGGAAAGAAAGCCCAAAGAAAGCCCAAAGAAAGACCAAACACAGCCCAAAGAAAGCCCAAAGAAAGCCCAAAGAAAGGGGAAAGAAAGCCCAAAGAAAGTGGAAAGAAAGCCCAAAGAAAGGGGAAAGAAAGCCAAAGAAAGGGGAAAGAAAGCCCAAAGAAAGGGGAAGGAAAGCCGAAAGAAAGGCCAAAGAAAGCCCAAAGAAAGCAGAATGAAAGGGAAAGAAAGCCCAAAGAAAGGGGAAAGAAAGCCCAAAGAAAGGGGAAAGAAAGCCCAAAGAAAGGGGAAAGAAAGCCCAAAGAAAGCCCAAAGAAAGGGGAAAGAAAGCCCAAAGAAAGGGGAAAGAAAGGGAAGATAGCCCAAAGAAAGCCCAAAGAAAGGGGAAAGAAAGCCCAAAGAAAGTCCAAAGAAAGGGGAAAAAAAGGCCAAAGAAAGCCCAAAGAAAGGGGAAAGAAAGCCCAAAGAAAGCCCAACGAAAGCCTAAAGAAAGGAGAAAGAAAGCCAAAAGAAAGCCCAAAGAAAGGGAAAGAAAGCCCAAAGAAAGCCCAAAGAAAGCCCAAAGAAAGGGGAAAGAAAGCCCAAAGAAAGCCCAAAGAAAGGGTAAAGAAAGCCCAAAGAAAGTCCAAACAAAGCCCAAAGAAAGCCAAAGAAAGCCCAAAGAAAGGGGAAAGAAAGCCCAAAGAAAGGGGAAAGAAAGCCCAAAGAAAGCCGAAAGAAAGCCCAAAGAAAGCCCAAAGTAAGCCCAAAGGAAGCTCAAAGAAAGCCCAAAGAAAGCCCAAAGAAAGGGGAAAGAAAGCCAAAGAAAGCCCAAAGAATGCCCAAAGAAAGGGGGAAAGAAAGCCCAAAGAAAGCACAAAGAAAGCCCAAAGAAAGCCCAAAGAAAGGGGAAAGAAAGCCCAAAGAAAGCCCAAAGAAAGGGGAAAGAAAGCCCGAAGAAAGCCCAAAGAAAGCCTAAAGAAAGCGGAAAGAAAGCCAAAAGAAAGCCCAAAGAAAGCCCAAAGAAAGGGAAAGAATCCCCAAAGAAAGCCCAAAGAAAGCCCAAAGAAGCCCAAAGAAAGCCCAAAGAAAGCCCAAAGAAAGGGGAAAGAAAGCCCAAAGAAAGGGGAAAGAAAGCCCAAAGAAAGCCGAAAGAAAGCCAGAAGAAAGCCAAAGAAAGGGGAAAGAAAGCCCAAAGAAAGGGGAAAGAAAGCCCAAAGAAAGGGGAAAGAAAGCCCAAAGAAAGCCCAAAGAAAGAGGAAAGAAAGCCCAAAGAAAGGGGAAAGAAAGCACAAAGAAAGGGGAAAGAAAGCCCAAAGAAAGGGGAAAGAACGCCCAAAGAAAGCCCAAATAAAGCCCAAAGAAAGCCCAGAGAAACCCCATAGAAAGCCCAAAGAAAGCCCAAAGAAAGTCCAAAGAAAGCCCAAAGAAAGGGGAAAGAAAGCCCAAAGAAAGGGGAAAGAAAGCCCAAAGAAAGCCCAAAGAAAGCCCAAAGAAAGCCACAAGAAAGGGGAAAGAAAGCCCAAAGAAAGGGGAAAGAAAGCCCAAGGAAATCCCAAAGAAAGCCCAAAGAAAGCCCAAGGAAAGGGGAAAGAAAGCCCAAAGAAAGCCAAAGAAAGGGGAAAGAAAGCCCAAAGAAAGGAAAAATAAAGGAGAAAGAAAGCCCAAAGGAAGCCCAGAGAAAGGGGAAAGAAAGCCCAAAGAAAGGGGAAAGAAAGCCCAAAGAAAGGGGAAAGAAAGCCCAGAGAAAGCCCAAAGAAAGGAGAAAGAAGCCCAAAGAAAGGGGAAAGAAAGCCCAAAGAAAGGGGAAAGAAAGCCCAAAGAAAGAGAAAGAAAGCCCAAAGAAAGCCCAAAGAAAGGGGAAAGTAAGCCCTAAGAAAGGGCAAAGAAAGCCCAAAGAAAGGGCAAAGAAAGGTCAAAGAAAGGGCATAGAAAGCCAAAAGAAAGGGGAAAGAAAGCCCAAAGAAAGGGGAAAGAAAGCCCAAAGAAATCCCAAAGAAATCCCAAAGAAAGCCCAAAGAAAGCCCAAAGAAAGCCCAAAGGAAGCCCAAGGAAAGCCGAAAGAAAGCCCAAAGAAAGCCCAAAGAAAGGGGAAAGAAAGCCCAAAGAAAGCCCAAAGAAAGACCAAACACAGCCCAAAGAAAGCCCAAAGAAAGCCCAAAGAAAGGGGAAAGAAAGCCCAAAGAAAGTGGAAAGAAAGCCCAAAGAAAGGGGAAAGAAAGCCAAAGAAAGGGGAAAGAAAGCCCAAAGAAAGGGGAAGGAAAGCCGAAAGAAAGGCCAAAGAAAGCCCAAAGAAAGCAGAATGAAAGGGAAAGAAAGCCCAAAGAAAGGGGAAAGAAAGCCCAAAGAAAGGGGAAAGAAAGCCCAAAGAAAGGGGAAAGAAAGCCCAAAGAAAGCCCAAAGAAAGGGGAAAGAAAGCCCAAAGAAAGGGGAAAGAAAGGGGAAGATAGCCCAAAGAAAGCCCAAAGAAAGGGGAAAGAAAGCCCAAAGAAAGTCCAAAGAAAGGGGAAAAAAAGGCCAAAGAAAGCCCAAAGAAAGGGGAAAGAAAGCCCAAAGAAAGCCCAACGAAAGCCTAAAGAAAGGAGAAAGAAAGCCAAAAGAAAGCCCAAAGAAAGGGGAAAGAAAGCCCAAAGAAAGCCCAAAGAAAGCCCAAAGAAAGGGGAAAGAAAGCCCAAAGAAAGCCCAAAGAAAGGGTAAAGAAAGCCCAAAGAAAGTCCAAACAAAGCCCAAAGAAAGCCCAAAGAAAGCCCAAAGAAAGGGGAAAGAAAGCCCAAAGAAAGGGGAAAGAAAGCCCAAAGAAAGCCGAAAGAAAGCCCAAAGAAAGCCCAAAGTAAGCCCAAAGGAAGCTCAAAGAAAGCCCAAAGAAAGCCCAAAGAAAGGGGAAAGAAAGCCCAAAGAAAGCCCAAAGAATGCCCAAAGAAAGGGGAAAGAAAGCCCAAAGAAAGCACAAAGAAAGCCCAAAGAAAGCCCAAAGAAAGGGGAAAGAAAGCCCAAAGAAAGCCCAAAGAAAGGGGAAAGAAAGCCCAAAGAAAGGGGAAAGAAAGCCACCAGAAAGCCCAAAGAAAGATGAAAGAAAGCCCAAAGAAAGTGGAAAGAAAGCCCAAGGAAAGGGGAAAGAAAGCCCAAAGAATGGGGAAAGAAAGCCCAAAGAAAGGGGAAAGAAAGCCCAAAGAAATGGGAAAGAAAGCCCAAAGAAAGCCCAAAGAAAGCCCAAAGAAAGGGGAAAGAAAGCCCAAAGAAAGCCCAAAGAAAGGAGAAATAAGCCCAAAGAAAGCCCAAAGAAAGCCCAAAGAAAGCCCAGAGAAAGCCCATAGAAAGCCCAAAGAAAGCCCAAAGAAAGCCCAAAGAAAGGGGAAGGAAAGCCCAAAGAAAGCCCAAAGAAAGCCCAAAGAAAGCCCAAAGAAAGCCGAAAGAAAGGGGAAAGAAAGCCCAAAGAAAGGGGAAAGAAAGCCCAAAGAAAGCCCAAAGGAAGCAACAAGAAAGGGGAAAGAAAGCCCAAAGAAAGGGGAAAGAAAGCCCAAAGAAAGCCCAAAGAAAGCCCAAAGAAAGCCCAAAGAAAGCCAAAAGAAAGCCCAAAGAAAGGGGAAAGAAAGCCCAAAGAAAGCCCAAAGAAAGCCCAAAGAAAGCCCAAAGAAAGGGGAAAGAAAGCCCAAAGAAAGCCCAAAGAAAGGGTAAAGAAAGCCCAAAGAAAGTCCAAACAAAGCCCAAAGAAAGCCCAAAGAAAGCCCAAAGAAAGGGGAAAGAAAGCCCAAAGAAAGGGGAAAGAAAGCCCAAAGAAAGGGGAAAGAAAGCCCAAAGAAAGCCGAAAGAAAGCCCAAAGAAAGCCCAAAGTAAGCCCAAAGGAAGCTCAAAGAAAGCCCAAAGAAAGCCCAAAGAAAGGGGAAAGAAAGCCCAAAGAAAAGGGAAAGAAAGCCCAAATAAATGGGAGAGAAAGCCCAAAGAAAGCCCAAAGAAAGGGGAAAGTAAGCACTAAGAAAGGGCAAAGAAAGCCCAAAGAAAGGGCAAAGAAAGCCCAAAGAAATGGCAAAGAAAGCCCAAAGAAAGGGCAAAGAAAGCCCAAAGAAAGGGGAAAGAAAGCCCTAAGAAAGCCCCAAGAAAGGGGAAAGAAAGCCCAAAGAAAGGGGAAAGAAAGCCCAAAGGAAGCCCAAAGAAATCCCAAAGAAAGCCCAAAGAAAGCCCAAAGAAAGCCCAAAGGAAGCCCAAGGAAAGCCCAAAGAGAGGGGAAAGAAAGGGTTAAGAAAGCCCAAAGAAAGGGGAAAGAAAGCCCAAAGACAGCCCAAAGACAGCCCAAAGAAAGCCCAAAGAAAGCCCAAATAAAGGGGAAAGAAAGGGGAAAGAAAGCCCAAAGAAAGGGGAAAGAAAGCCCAAAGAAAGGGGAAAGAAAGCCCAAAGAAAGGGGAAAGAAAGCCCAAAGAAAGCCGAAAGAAAGCCCAAAGAAAGGGGAAAGAAAGCCCAAAGAAAGCCCAAAGAAAGGGGAAAGAAAGCCCAAAGAAAGCCCAAAGAAAGGGGAAAGAAAGGGGAAGATAGCCCAAAGAAAGCCCAAAGGAAGGGGAAAGAAAGCCCAAAGAAAGTCCAAAGAAAGGGGAAAGAAAGCCCAAAGAAAGCCCAAAGAAAGGGGAAAGAAAGCCCGAAGAAAGCCCAAAGAAAGCCTAAAGAAAGGGGAAAGAAAGCCAAAAGAAAGCCCAAAGAAAGCCCAAAGAAAGGGGAAAGAATCCCCAAAGAAAGCCCAAAGAAAGCCCAAAGAAAGCCCAAAGAAAGCCCAAAGAAAGGGGAAAGAAAGCCCAAAGAAAGGGGAAAGAAAGCCCAAAGAAAGCCGAATGAAAGCCCAAAGAAAGCCCAAAGAAAGGGGAAAGAAAGCCCAAAGAAAGGGGAAAGAAAGCCCAAAGAAAGGGGAAAGAAAGCCCAAAGAAAGCCCAAAGAAAGAGGAAAGAAAGCCCAAAGAAAGGGGAAAGAAAGCACAAAGAAAGGGGAAAGAAAGCCCAAAGAAAGGGGAAAGAAAGCCCAAAGAAAGCCCAAATAAAGCCCAAAGAAAGCCCAGAGAAACCCCATAGAAAGCCCAAAGAAAGCCCAAAGAAAGTCCAAAGAAAGCCCAAAGAAAGGGGAAAGAAAGCCCAAAGAAAGGGGAAAGAAAGCCCAAAGAAAGCCCAAAGAAAGCCCAAAGAAAGCCACAAGAAAGGGGAAAGAAAGCCCAAAGAAAGGGGAAAGAAAGCCCAAGGAAATCCCAAAGAAAGCCCAAAGAAAGCCCAAGGAAAGGGGAAAGAAAGCCCAAAGAAAGCCCAAAGAAAGGGGAAAGAAAGCCCAAAGAAAGGAAAAATAAAGGAGAAAGAAAGCCCAAAGAAAGCCCAGAGAAAGGGGAAAGAAAGCCCAAAGAAAGGGGAAAGAAAGCCCAAAGAAAGGGGAAAGAAAGCCCAGAGAAAGCCCAAAGAAAGGAGAAAGAAGCCCAAAGAAAGGGGAAAGAAAGCCCAAAGAAAGGGGAAAGAAAGCCCAAAGAAAGAGAAAGAAAGCCCAAAGAAAGCCCAAAGAAAGGGGAAAGTAAGCCCTAAGAAAGGGCAAAGAAAGCCCAAAGAAAGGGCAAAGAAAGGTCAAAGAAAGGGCATAGAAAGCCCAAAGAAAGGGGAAAGAAAGCCCAAAGAAAGGGGAAAGAAAGCCCAAAGAAATCCCAAAGAAATCCCAAAGAAAGCCCAAAGAAAGCCCAAAGAAAGCCCAAAGGAAGCCCAAGGAAAGCCGAAAGAAAGCCCAAAGAAAGCCCAAAGAAAGGGGAAAGAAAGCCCAAAGAAAGCCCAAAGAAAGCCCAAAGAAAGACCAAACACAGCCCAAAGAAAGCCCAAAGAAAGCCCAAAGAAAGGGGAAAGAAAGCCCAAAGAAAGGGGAAAGAAAGCCCAAAGAAAGGGGAAAGAAAGCCAAAGAAAGGGGAAAGAAAGCCCAAAGAAAGGGGAAGGAAAGCCGAAAGAAAGGCCAAAGAAAGCCCAAGGAAAGCAGAATGAAAGGGAAAGAAAGCCCAAAGAAAGGGGAAAGAAAGCCCAAAGAAAGGGGAAAGAAAGCCCAAAGAAAGGGGAAAGAAAGCCCAAAGAAAGCCCAAAGAAAGGGGAAAGAAAGCCCAAAGAAAGGGGAAAGAAAGGGGAAGATAGCCCAAAGAAAGCCCAAAGAAAGGGGAAAGAAAGCCCAAAGAAAGTCCAAAGAAAGGGGAAAAAAAGGCCAAAGAAAGCCCAAAGAAAGGGGAAAGAAAGTCCAAAGAAAGCCCAACGAAAGCCTAAAGAAAGGAGAAAGAAAGCCAAAAGAAAGCCCAAAGAAAGGGGAAAGAAAGCCCAAAGAAAGCCCAAAGAAAGCCCAAAGAAAGGGGAAAGAAAGCCCAAAGAAAGCCCAAAGAAAGGGTAAAGAAAGCCCAAAGAAAGTCCAAACAAAGCCCAAAGAAAGCCCAAAGAAAGCCCAAAGAAAGGGGAAAGAAAGCCCAAAGAAAGGGGAAAGAAAGCCCAAAGAAAGCCGAAAGAAAGCCCAAAGAAAGCCCAAAGTAAGCCCAAAGGAAGCTCAAAGAAAGCCCAAAGAAAGCCCAAAGAAAGGGGAAAGAAAGCCCAAAGAAAGCCCAAAGAATGCCCAAAGAAAGGGGAAAGAAAGCCCAAAGAAAGCACAAAGAAAGCCCAAAGAAAGCCCAAAGAAAGGGGAAAGAAAGCCCAAAGAAAGCCCAAAGAAAGGGGAAAGAAAGCCCAAAGAAAGGGGAAAGAAAGCCACCAGAAAGCCCAAAGAAAGATGAAAGAAAGCCCAAAGAAAGTGGAAAGAAAGCCCAAGGAAAGGGGAAAGAAAGCCCAAAGAATGGGGAAAGAAAGCCCAAAGAAAGGGGAAAGAAAGCCCAAAGAAATGGGAAAGAAAGCCCAAAGAAAGCCCAAAGAAAGCCCAAAGAAAGGGGAAAGAAAGCCCAAAGAAAGCCCAAAGAAAGGAGAAAGAAGCCCAAAGAAAGCCCAAAGAAAGCCCAAAGAAAGCCCAGAGAAAGCCCATAGAAAGCCCCAAGAAAGCCCAAAGAAAGCCCAAAGAAAGGGGAAGGAAAGCCCAAAGAAAACCCAAAGAAAGCCCAAAGAAAGCCCAAAGAAAGCCGAAAGAAAGGGGAAAGAAAGCCCAAAGAAAGGGGAAAGAAAGCCCAAAGAAAGCCCAAAGGAAGCAACAAGAAAGGGGAAAGAAAGCCCAAAGAAAGGGGAAAGAAAGCCCAAAGAAAGCCCAAAGAAAGCCCAAAGAAAGCCCAAAGAAAGCCCAAAGAAAGCCAAAAGAAAGCCCAAAGAAAGGGGAAAGAAAGCCCAAAGAAAGCCCAAAGAAAGCCCAAAGAAAGCCCAAAGAAAGGGGAAAGAAAGCCCAAAGAAAGCCCAAAGAAAGGGTAAAGAAAGCCCAAAGAAAGTCCAAACAAAGCCCAAAGAAAGCCCAAAGAAAGCCCAAAGAAAGGGGAAAGAAAGCCCAAAGAAAGGGGAAAGAAAGCCCAAAGAAAGCCGAAAGAAAGCCCAAAGAAAGCCCAAAGTAAGCCCAAAGGAAGCTCAAAGAAAGCCCAAAGAAAGCCCAAAGAAAGGGGAAAGAAAGCCCAAAGAAAGCCCAAAGAATGCCCAAAGAAAGGGGAAAGAAAGCCCAAAGAAAGCACAAAGAAAGCCCAAAGAAAGCCCAAAGAAAGGGGAAAGAAAGCCCAAAGAAAGCCCAAAGAAAGCCCAAAGAAAGACCAAACACAGCCCAAAGAAAGCCCAAAGAAAGCCCAAAGAAAGGGGAAAGAAAGCCCAAAGAAAGGGGAAAGAAAGCCCAAAGAAAGGGGAAAGAAATCCCAAAGAAAGGGGAAAGAAAGCCAAAGAAAGGGGAAAGAAAGCCCAAAGAAAGGGGAAGGAAAGCCGAAAGAAAGGCCAAAGAAAGCCCAAAGAAAGCAGAATGAAAGGGAAAGAAAGCCCAAAGAAAGGGGAAAGAAAGCCCAAAGAAAGGGGAAAGAAAGCCCAAAGAAAGGGGAAAGAAAGCCCAAAGAAAGCCCAAAGAAAGCCCAGAGAAAGCCCATAGAAAGCCCAAAGAAAGCCCAAAGAAAGGGGAAAGTAAGCCCTAAGAAAGGGCAAAGAAAGCCCAAAGAAAGCCCAAAGAAAGAGGAAAGAAAGCCCAAAGAAAGGGGAAAGAAAGCACAAAGAAAGGGGAAAGAAAGCACAAAGAAAGGGGAAAGAAAGCCCAAAGAAAGGGGAAAGAAAGCCCAAAGAAAGCCCAAAGAAAGGGGAAAGAAAGGCCAAAGAAAGGGGAAAGAAAGCCCAAAGAAAGCCCAAATAAAGCCCAAAGAAAGCCCAGAGAAAGCCCATAGAAAGCCCAAAGAAAGCCCAAAGAAAGGCCAAAGAAAGCCCAAAGAAAGGGGAAAGAAAGCCCAAAGAAAGGGGAAAGAAAGCCCAAAGAAATCCCAAAGAAAGCCCAAAGAAAGCCCAAGGAAAGGGGAAAGAAAGCCCAAAGAAAGCCCAAAGAAAGGGGAAAGAAAGCCCAAAGAAAGGGAAAATAAAGGAGAAAGAAAGCCCAAAGAAAGCCCAAAGAAAGGGGAAAGAAAGCCCAAAGAAAGGGGAAAGAAAGCCCAAAGAAAGGGGAAAGAAAGCCCAAAGAAAGCCCAAAGAAAGCCCAAAGAAAGCCCAAAGAAAGCCCAAAGAAAGCCCAAAGAAAGGGGAAAGAAAGGCCAAAGAAAGGGGAAAGAAAGCCCAAAGAAAGCCCAAAGAAAGGGGAAAGAAGCCCAAAGAAAGCCCAAATAAAGCCCAAAGAAAGCCCAGAGAAAGCCCATAGAAAGCCCAAAGAAAGCCCAAAGAAAGGCCAAAGAAAGCCCAAAGAAAGGGGAAAGAAAGCCCAAAGAAAGCCCAAAGAAAGCCACAAGAAAGGGGAAAGAAAGCCCAAAGAAAGGGGAAAGAAAGCCCAAAGAAATCCCAAAGAAATCCCAAAGAAAGCCCAAAGAAAGCCCAAGGAAAGGGGAAAGAAAGCCCAAAGAAAGGTGAAAGAAAGCCCAAAGAAAGCCAAAGAAAGCCCAAAGAAAGGGGAAAGAAAGCCCAAAGAAAGGGAAAATAAAGGAGAAAGAAAGCCCAAAGAAAGCCCAAAGAAAGGGGAAAGAAAGCCCAAAGAAAGGGGAAAGAAAGCCCAAAGAAAGGGGAAAGAAAGCCCAAAGAAAGGGGAAAGAAAGCCCAAAGAAAAGGGAAAGAAAGCCCAAAGAAATGGGAGAGAAAGCCCAAAGAAAGCCCAAAGAAAGGGGAAAGTAAGCACTAAGAAAGGGCAAAGAAAGCCCAAAGAAAGGGCAAAGAAAGCCCAAAGAAATGGCAAAGAAAGCCCAAAGAAAGGGCAAAGAAAGCCCAAAGAAAGGGGAAAGAAAGCCCTAAGAAAGCCCCAAGAAAGGGGAAAGAAAGCCCAAAGAAAGGGGAAAGAAAGCCCAAAGGAAGCCCAAAGAAATCCCAAAGAAAGCCCAAAGAAAGCCCAAAGAAAGCCCAAAGGAAGCCGAAGGAAAGCCCAAAGAAAGGGGAAAGAAAGGGTTAAGAAAGCCCAAAGAAAGTGGAAAGAAAGCCCAAAGACAGCCCAAAGACAGCCCAAAGAAAGCCCAAAGAAAGCCCAAATAAAGGGGAAAGAAAGGGGAAAGAAAGCCCAAAGAAAGGGGAAAGAAAGCCCAAAGAAAGGGGAAAGAAAGCCCAAAGAAAGGGGAAAGAAAGCCTAAGAAAGCCGAAAGAAAGCCCAAAGAAAGGGAAAGAAAGCCCAAAGAAAGCCCAAAGAAAGGGGAAAGAAAGCCAAAGAAAGCCCAAAGAAAGGGGAAAGAAAGGGGAAGATAGCCCAAAGAAAGCCCAAAGAAAGGGGAAAGAAAGCCCAAAGAAAGTCCAAAGAAAGGGGAAAGAAAGCCCAAAGAAAGCCCAAAGAAAGGGGAAAGAAAGCCCGAAGAAAGCCCAAAGAAAGCCTAAAGAAAGGGGAAAGAAAGCCAAAAGAAAGCCCAAAGAAAGCCCAAAGAAAGGGGAAAGAATCCCCAAAGAAAGCCCAAAGAAAGCCCAAAGAAAGCCCAAAGAAAGGGGAAAGAAAGCCCAAAGAAAGGGGAAAGAAAGCCAAAGAAAGCCGAAAGAAAGCCCAAAGAAAGCCCAAAGAAAGGGGAAAGAAAGCCCAAAGAAAGGGAAAGAAAGCCCAAAGAAAGGGGAAAGAAAGCCCAAAGAAAGCCCAAAGAAAGAGGAAAGAAAGCCCAAAGAAAGGGGAAAGAAGCCCCAAGAAAGGGGAAAGAAAGCCCAAAGAAAGGGGAAAGAAAGCCCAAAGAAAGCCCAAATAAAGCCCAAAGAAAGCCCAGAGAAAGCCCATAGAAAGCCCAAAGAAAGCCAAAGAAAGTCCAAAGAAAGCCAAAGAAAGGGGAAAGAAAGCCCAAAGAAAGGGGAAAGAAAGCCCAAAGAAAGCCCAAAGAAAGCCCAAAGAAAGCCACAAGAAAGGGGAAAGAAAGCCCAAAGAAAGGGGAAAGAAAGCCCAAGGAAATCCCAAAGAAAGCCCAAAGAAAGCCAAGGAAAGGGGAAAGAAAGCCCAAAGAAAGCCCAAAGAAAGGGGAAAGAAAGCCCAAAGAAAGGGAAAATAAGGAGAAAGAAATCCCAAAGAAAGCCCAGAGAAACGGGAAGGAAAGAAAGCCCAAAGAAAGGGGAAAGAAAGCCCAAAGAAAGGGGAAAGAAAGCCCAGAGAAAGCCCAAAGAAAGGAGAAAGAAGCCCAAAGAAAGGGGAAAGAAAGCCCAAAGAAAGGGGAAAGAAAGCCCAAAGAAAGAGAAAGAAAGCCCAAAGAAAGCCCAAAGAAAGGGGAAAGTAAGCCCTAAGAAAGGGCAAAGAAAGCCCAAAGAAAGGGCAAAGAAAGGTCAAAGAAAGGGCATAGAAAGCCAAAAGAAAGGGGAAAGAAAGCCCAAAGAAAGGGGAAAGAAAGCCCAAAGAAATCCCAAAGAAATCCCAAAGAAAGCCCAAAGAAAGCCCAAAGAAAGCCCAAAGGAAGCCCAAGGAAAGCCGAAAGAAAGCCAAAGAAAGCCCAAAGAATGGGGAAAGAAAGCCCAAAGAAAGCCCAAAGAAAGCCCAAAGAAAGCCCAAAGAAAGACCAAACACAGCCCAAAGAAAGCCCAAAGAAAGGGGAAAGAAAGCCCAAAGAAAGGGGAAAGAAAGCCCAAAGAAAGGGGAAAGAAATCCCAAAGAAAGGGGAAAGAAAGCCAAAGAAAGGGGAAAGAAAGCCCAAAGAAAGGGGAAGGAAAGCCGAAAGAAAGGCCAAAGAAAGCCCAAAGAAAGCAGAATGAAAGGGAAAGAAAGCCCAAAGAAAGGGGAAAGAAAGCCCAAAGAAAGGGGAAAGAAAGCCCAAAGAAAGGGGAAAGAAAGCCCAAAGAAAGCCCAAAGAAAGGGGAAAGAAAGCCCAAAGAAAGGGGAAAGAAAGGGGAAGATAGCCCAAAGAAAGCCCAAAGAAAGGGGAAAGAAAGCCCAAAGAAAGTCCAAAGAAAGGGGAAAAAAGGCCAAAGAAAGCCCAAAGAAAGGGGAAAGAAAGCCCAAAGAAAGCCCAAAGAAAGGAGAAAGAAGCCCAAAGAAAGCCCAAAGAAAGCCCAAAGAAAGCCCAGAGAAAGCCCATAGAAAGCCCAAAGAAAGCCCAAAGAAAGCCCAAAGAAAGGGGAAGGAAAGCCCAAAGAAAGCCCAAAGAAAGCCCAAAGAAAGCCAAAGAAAGCCGAAAGAAAGGGGAAAGAAAGCCCAAAGAAAGGGGAAAGAAAGCCCAAAGAAAGCCCAAAGGAAGCAACAAGAAAGGGGAAAGAAAGCCCAAAGAAAGGGGAAAGAAAGCCCAAAGAAAGCCCAAAGAAAGCCCAAAGAAAGCCCAAAGAAAGCCAAAAGAAAGCCCAAAGAAAGGGGAAAGAAAGCCCAAAGAAAGCCCAAAGAAAGCCCAAAGAAAGCCCAAAGAAAGGGGAAAGAAAGCCCAAAGAAAGCCCAAAGAAAGGGTAAAGGAAGCCAAAGAAAGTCCAAACAAAGCCCAAAGAAAGCCCAAAGAAAGCCCAAAGAAAGGGGAAAGAAAGCCCAAAGAAAGGGGAAAGAAAGCCCAAAGAAAGCCGAAAGAAAGCCCAAAGAAAACCCAAAGTAAGCCCAAAGGAAGCTCAAAGAAAGCCCAAAGAAAGGGGAAAGAAAGCCCAAAGAAAGCCCAAAGAATGCCCAAAGAAAGGGGAAAGAAAGCCCAAAGAAAGCACAAAGAAAGGGGAAAGAAAGCCCAAAGAAAGCCCAAAGTAAGCCCAAAGGAAGCTCAAAGGAAGCCCAAAGAAAGCCCAAAGAAAGGGGAAAGAAAGCCCAAAGAAAGCCCAAAGAATGCCCAAAGAAAGGGGAAAGAAAGCCCAAAGAAAGCACAAAGAAAGCCCAAAGAAAGCCCAAAGAAAGGGGAAAGAAAGCCCAAAGAAAGCCCAAGGAAAGGGGAAAGAAAGCCCAAAGAATGGGGAAAGAAAGCCCAAAGAAAGGGGAAAGAAAGCCCAAAGAAATGGGAAAGAAAGCCCAAAGAAAGCCCAAAGAAAGCCCAAAGAAAGGGGAAAGAAAGCCCAAAGAAAGCCCAAAGAAAGGGTAAAGAAAGCCCAAAGAAAGTCCAAACAAAGCCCAAAGAAAGCCCAAAGAAAGGGGAAAGAAAGCCCAAAGAAAGGGGAAAGAAAGCCCAAAGAAAGCCGAAAGAAAGCCCAAAGAAAGCCCAAAGTAAGCCCAAAGGAAGCTCAAAGGAAGCCCAAAGAAAGCCCAAAGAAAGGGGAAAGAAAGCCCAAAGAAAGCCCAAAGAATGCCCAAAGAAAGGGGAAGGAAAGCCCAAAGAAAGCACAAAGAAAGCCCAAAGAAAGCCCAAAGAAAGGGGAAAGAAAGCCCAAAGAAAGCCCAAAGAAAGGGGAAAGAAAGCCCAAAGAAAGGGGAAAGAAAGCCACCAGAAAGCCCAAAGAAAGATGAAAGAAAGCCCAAAGAAAGTGGAAAGAAAGCCCAAGGAAAGGGAAAGAAAGCCCAAAGAATGGGGAAAGAAAGCCCAAAGAAAGGGAAAGAAAGCCCAAAGAAATGGGAAAGAAAGCCCAAAGAAAGCCCAAAGAAAGCCCAAAGAAAGGGGAAAGAAAGCCCAAAGAAAGCCCAAAGAAAGGAGAAAGAAGCCCAAAGAAAGCCCAAAGAAAGCCCAAAGAAAGCCCAGAGAAAGCCCATAGAAAGCCCAAAGAAAGCCCAAAGAAAGCCCAAAGAAAGGGGAAGGAAAGCCCAAAGAAAGCCCAAAGAAAGCCCAAAGAAAGCCCAAAGAAAGCCGAAAGAAAGGGGAAAGAAAGCCCAAAGAAAGGGGAAAGAAAGCCAAAGAAAGCCCAAAGGAAGCAACAAGAAAGGGGAAAGAAAGCCCAAAGAAAGGGGAAAGAAAGCCCAAAGAAAGCCCAAAGAAAGCCCAAAGAAAGCCCAAAGAAAGCCCAAAGATAGCCCAAAGAAAGCCCAAAGACAGCCCAAAGAAATCCCAAAGAAAGCCCAAAGAAAGGTGAAAGAAAGGGGAAAGAAAGCCCAAAGAAAGGGGAAAGAAAGCCCAAAGAAAGGGGAAAGAAAGCCCAAAGAAATCCCAAAGAAAGCCCAAAGAAAGGGGGAAGAAAGCCCAAAGAAAGGGGAAAGAAAGCCCAAAGAAAGGGGAAAGAAAGCCCAAAGAAAGGGGGAAAGAAAGCCAAAGAAAGCCCAAAGAAAGGGGAAAGAAAGCCCAAAGAAATCCCAAAGAAAGCCCAAAGAAAGCCCAAGGAAAGGGGAAAGAAAGCCCAAAGAAAGCCCAAAGAAAGGGGAAAGAAAGCCCAAAGAAAGGGAAAATAAAGAAGAAAGAAAGCCCAAAGAAAGCCCAAAGAAAGGGGAAAGAAAGCCCAAAGAAAGGGGAAAGAAAGCCCAAAGAAAGGGGAAAGAAAGCCCAAAGAAAGCCCAAAGAAAGCCCAAAGAAAGCCCAAAGAAAGCCAAAGAAAGCCCAAAGAAAGGGGAAAGAAAGGCCAAAGAAAGGGGAAAGAAAGCCCAAAGAAAGCCCAAAGAAAGGGGAAAGAAGCCCAAAGAAAGCCCAAATAAAGCCCAAAGAAAGCCCAGAGAAAGCCCATAGAAAGCCCAAAGAAAGCCCAAAGAAAGGCCAAAGAAAGCCCCACGAAAGGGGAAAGAAAGCCCAAAGAAAGGGGAAAGAAAGCCCAAAGAAATCCCAAAGAAATTCCAAAGAAAGCCCAAAGAAAGCCAAAGGAAGCCCAAGGAAAGCCCAAAGAAAGCCCAAAGAAAGCCCAAAGAAAGGGAAAGAAAGCCCACAGAAAGCCCAAATAAAGGGGAAAGAAGCCAAAAGAAAGCCCAAATAAAGCCCAAAGAAAGCCCAGAGAAAGCCCATAGAAAGCCCAAAGAAAGCCCAAAGAAAGGCCAAAGAAAGCCCAAAGAAAGGGGAAAGAAAGCCCAAAGAAAGCCCAAAGAAAGCCACAAGAAAGGGGAAAGAAAGCCCAAAGAAAGGGGAAAGAAAGCCCAAAGAAATCCCAAAGAAATCCCAAAGAAAGCCCAAAGAAAGCCCAAGGAAAGGGGAAAGAAAGCCCAAAGAAAGGTGAAAGAAAGCCCAAAGAAAGCCCAAAGAAAGCCCAAAGAAAGGGGAAAGAAAGCCCAAAGAAAGGGAAAATAAAGGAGAAAGAAAGCCCAAAGAAAGCCCAAAGAAAGGGGAAAGAAAGCCCAAAGAAAGGGAAAGAAAGCCCAAAGAAAGCCCAAAGAAAGGGAAAGAAAGCCCAAAGAAAGGGGAAAGAAAGCCAAAAGAAAAGGGAAAGAAAGCCCAAAGAAATGGGAGAGAAAGCCCAAAGAAAGCCCAAAGAAAGGGGAAAGTAAGCACTAAGAAAGGGCAAAGAAAGCCCAAAGAAAGGGCAAAGAAAGCCCAAAGAAATGGCAAAGAAAGCCCAAAGAAAGGGCAAAGAAAGCCCAAAGAAAGGGGAAAGAAAGCCCTAAGAAAGCCCCAAGAAAGGGGAAAGAAAGCCCAAAGAAGGGGAAAGAAAGCACAAAGAAATCCCAAAGAAATCCCAAAGAAAGCCCAAAGAAAGCCCAAAGAAAGCCCAAAGGAAGCCCAAGGAAAGCCCAAAGAAAGGGGAAAGAAAGGGTTAAGAAAGCCCAAAGAAAGGGGAAAGAAAGCCCAAAGAAAGCCCAAAGAAAGGGGAAAGAAACCCCAAAGAAAGCCCAAAGAAAGCCCAAAGAAAGCCCAAAGAAAGGGGAAAGAAAGCCCAAAGAAAGCGGAAAGAAAGCCCAAAGAAAGCCTAAAGAAAGCCCAAAGAAAGCCCAAAGAAAGGGGAAAGAAAGCCCAAAGAAAGGGGAAAGAAAGCCCAAAGAAAGGGGAAAGAAAGCCCAAAGAAAGCCCAAAGAAAGAGGAAAGAAAGCCCAAAGAAAGGGGAAAGAAAGCACAAAGAAAGGGGAAAGAAAGCCCAAAGAAAGGGGAAAGAAAGCCAAAGAAAGCCCAAATAAAGCCCAAGGAAAGCCCAGAGAAAGCCCATAGAAAGCCCAAAGAAAGCCCAAAGAAAGTCCAAAGAAAGCCCAAAGAAAGGGGAAAGAAAGCCCAAAGAAAGGGGAAAGAAAGCCCAAAGAAAGCCCAAAGAAAGCCACAAGAAAGGGGAAAGAAAGCCCAAAGAAGGGGAAAGAAAGCCCAAGGAAATCCCAAAGAAAGCCCAAAGAAAGCCCAAGGAAAGGGGAAAGAAAGCCCAAAGAAAGCCCAAAGAAAGGGGAAAGAAAGCCCAAAGAAAGGGAAAATAAAGGAGAAAGAAAGCCCAAAGAAAGCCCAAAGAAAGGGGAAAGAAAGCCCAAAGAAAGGGGAAAGAAAGCCCAAAGAAAGGGGAAAGAAAGCCCAGAGAAAGCCCAAAGAAAGGAGAAAGAAGCCCAAAGAAAGGGGAAAGAAAGCCCAAAGAAAGGGGAAAGAAAGCCCAAAGAAAGAGAAAGAAAGCCCAAAGAAAGCCCAAAGAAAGGGGAAAGTAAGCCCTAAGAAAGGGCAAAGAAAGCCCAAAGAAAGGGCAAAGAAAGCCAAAGAAAGGGCAAAGAAAGCCAAAAGAAAGGGGAAAGAAAGCCCAAAGAAAGGGGAAAGAAAGCCCAAAGAAATCCCAAAGAAATCCCAAAGAAAGCCCAAAGAAAGCCAAAGAAAGCCCAAAGGAAGCCCAAGGAAAGCCGAAAGAAAGCCCAAAGAAAGCCCAAAGAAAGGGGAAAGAAAGCCCAAAGAAAGCCCAAAGAAAGCCCAAAGAAAGACCAAACACAGCCCAAAGAAAGCCCAAAGAAAGCCCAAAGAAAGGGGAAAGAAAGCCCAAAGAAAGGGGAAAGAAAGCCCAAAGAAAGGGGAAAGAAATCCCAAAGAAAGGGGAAAGAAAGCCAAAGAAAGGGAAAGAAAGCCCAAAGAAAGGGGAAGGAAAGCCGAAAGAAAGGCCAAAGAAAGCCCAAAGAAAGCAGAATGAAAGGGAAAGAAAGCCCAAAGAAAGGGGAAAGAAAGCCCAAAGAAAGGGGAAAGAAAGCCCAAAGAAAGGGGAAAGAAAGCCCAAAGAAAGCCCAAAGAAAGCCCAGAGAAAGCCCATAGAAAGCCCAAAGAAAGACCAAAGAAAGGCCAAAGAAAGCCCAAAGAAAGGGGAAAGAAAGCCCAAAGAAAGCCCAAAGAAAGAGGAAAGAAAGCCCAAAGAAAGGGGAAAGAAAGCACAAAGAAAGGGGAAAGAAAGCACAAAGAAAGGGGAAAGAAAGCCCAAAGAAAGGGAAAGAAAGCCCAAAGAAAGCCCAAAGAAAGGGGAAAGAAAGGCCAAAGAAAGGGGAAAGAAAGCCCAAAGAAAGCCCAAATAAAGCCAAAGAAAGCCCAGAGAAAGCCCATAGAAAGCCCAAAGAAAGCCCAAAGAAAGGCCAAAGAAAGCCCAAAGAAAGGGGAAAGAAAGCCCAAAGAAAGGGGAAATAAAGCCCAAAGAAATCCCAAAGAAAGCCCAAAGAAAGCCCAAGGAAAGGGGAAAGAAAGCCCAAAGAAAGCCCAAAGAAAGGGGAAAGAAAGCCCAAAGAAAGGGAAAATAAAGGAGAAAGAAAGCCCAAAGAAAGCCCAAAGAAAGGGGAAAGAAAGCCCAAAGAAAGGGGAAAGAAAGCCCAAAGAAAGGGGAAAGAAAGCCCAAAGAAAGCCCAAAGAAAGCCCAAAGAAAGCCCAAAGAAAGCCCAAAGAAAGCCCAAAGAAAGGGGAAAGAAAGGCCAAAGAAAGGGGAAAGAAAGCCCAAAGAAAGCCCAAAGAAAGGGGAAAGAAGCCCAAAGAAAGCCCAAATAAAGCCCAAAGAAAGCCCAGAGAAAGCCCATAGAAAGCCCAAAGAAAGCCCAAAGAAAGGCCAAAGAAAGCCCAAAGAAAGGGGAAAGAAAGCCCAAAGAAAGCCCAAAGAAAGCCACAAGAAAGGGGAAAGAAAGCCCAAAGAAAGGGGAAAGAAAGCCAAAGAAATCCCAAAGAAATCCCAAAGAAAGCCCAAAGAAAGCCCAAGGAAAGGGGAAAGAAAGCCCAAAGAAAGGTGAAAGAAAGCCCAAAGAAAGCCCAAAGAAAGCCCAAAGAAAGGGGAAAGAAAGCCCAAAGAAAGGGAAAATAAAGGAGAAAGAAAGCCCAAAGAAAGCCCAAAGAAAGGGGAAAGAAAGCCCAAAGAAAGGGGAAAGAAAGCCCAAAGAAAGCCCAAAGAAAGGGGAAAGAAAGCCCAAAGAAAGGGGAAAGAAAGCCCAAAGAAAAGGGAAAGAAAGCCCAAAGAAATGGGAGAGAAAGCCCAAAGAAAGCCCAAAGAAAGGGGAAAGTAAGCACTAAGAAAGGGCAAAGAAAGCCCAAAGAAAGGGCAAAGAAAGCCCAAAGAAAGCCCAAAGAAAGGGGAAAGAAAGCCCAAAGAAAGGGGAAAGAAAGCCCAAAGAAAAGGGAAAGAAAGCCCAAAGAAATGGGAGAGAAAAGCCCAAAGAAAGCCCAAAGAAAGGGGAAAGTAAGCACTAAGAAAGGGCAAAGAAAGCCCAAAGAAAGGGCAAAGAAAGCCCAAAGAAATGGCAAAGAAAGCCCAAAGAAAGGGCAAAGAAAGCCCAAAGAAAGGGGAAAGAAAGCCCTAAGAAAGCCCCAAGAAAGGGGAAAGAAAGCCCAAAGAAAGGGGAAAGAAAGCCCAAAGGAAGCCCAAAGAAATCCCAAAGAAAGCCCAAAGAAAGCCCAAAGAAAGCCCAAAGGAAGCCCAAGGAAAGCCCAAAGAAAGGGGAAAGAAAGGGTTAAGAAAGCCCAAAGAAAGGGGAAAGAAAGCCCAAAGACAGCCCAAAGACAGCCCAAAGAAAGCCCAAAGAAAGCCCAAATAAAGGGGAAAGAAAGGGGAAAGAAAGCCCAAAGAAAGGGGAAAGAAAGCCCAAAGAAAGGGGAAAGAAAGCCCAAAGAAAGGGGAAAGAAAGCCCAAGAAAGCGAAAGAAAGCCCAAAGAAAGGGGAAAGAAAGCCCAAAGAAAGCCCAAAGAAAGGGGAAAGAAAGCCCAAAGAAAGCCCAAAGAAAGGGGAAAGAAAGGGGAAGATAGCCCAAAGAAAGCCCAAAGAAAGGGGAAAGAAAGCCCAAAGAAAGTCCAAAGAAAGGGGAAAGAAAGCCCAAAGAAAGAAAAAGAAAGCCCAAAGAAAGGGGAAAGAAAGCCGAAGAAAGCCCAAAGAAAGCCTAAAGAAAGGGGAAAGAAAGCCAAAAGAAAGCCCAAAGAAAGCCCAAAGAAAGGGGAAAGAATCCCCAAAGAAAGCCCAAAGAAAGCCCAAAGAAAGCCCAAAGAAAGCCCAAAGAAAGGGGAAAGAAAGCCCAAAGAAAGGGGAAAGAAAGCCCAAAGAAAGCCGAAAGAAAGCCCAAAGAAAGCCCAAAGAAAGGGGAAAGAAAGCCCAAAGAAAGGGGAAAGAAAGCCCAAAGAAAGGGGAAAGAAAGCCCAAAGAAAGAAAGAGGAAAGAAAGCCCAAAGAAAGGGGAAAGAAAGCACAAAGAAAGGGAAAGAAAGCCCAAAGAAAGGGGAAAGAAAGCCCAAAGAAAGCCCAAATAAAGCCCAAAGAAAGCCCAGAGAAACCCCATAGAAAGCCCAAAGAAAGCCCAAAGAAAGTCCAAAGAAAGCCCAAAGAAAGGGGAAAGAAAGCCCAAAGAAAGGGGAAAGAAAGCCCAAAGAAAGCCCAAAGAAAGCCCAAAGAAAGCCACAAGAAAGGGGAAAGAAAGCCCAAAGAAAGGGGAAAGAAAGCCCAAGGAAATCCCAAAGAAAGCCCAAAGAAAGCCCAAGGAAAGGGGAAAGAAAGCCCAAAGAAAGCCCAAAGAAAGGGGAAAGAAAGCCCAAAGAAAGGAAAAATATAGGAGAAAGAAAGCCCAAAGAAAGCCCAGAGAAAGGGGAAAGAAAGCCCAAAGAAAGGGGAAAGAAAGCCCAAAGAAAGGGGAAAGAAAGCCCAGAGAAAGCCCAAAGAAAGGAGAAAGAAGCCCAAAGAAAGGGGAAAGAAAGCCCAAAGAAAGGGGAAAGAAAGCCCAAAGAAAGAGAAAGAAAGCCAAAGAAAGCCCAAAGAAAGGGAAAGTAAGCCCTAAGAAAGGGCAAAGAAAGCCCAAAGAAAGGGCAAAGAAAGGTCAAAGAAAGGGCATAGAAAGCCAAAAGAAAGGGGAAAGAAAGCCCAAAGAAAGGGGAAAGAAAGCCCAAAGAAATCCCAAAGAAATCCCAAAGAAAGCCCAAAGAAAGCCCAAAGAAAGCCCAAAGGAAGCCCAAGGAAAGCCGAAAGAAAGCCCAAAGAAAGCCCAAAGAAAGGGGAAAGAAAGCCCAAAGAAAGCCCAAAGAAAGCCCAAAGAAAGACCAAACACAGCCCAAAGAAAGCCCAAAGAAAGCCCAAAGAAAGGGGAAAGAAAGCCCAAAGAAAGGGGAAAGAAAGCCCAAAGAAAGGGGAAAGAATGCCCAAAGAAAGGGAAAGAAAGCCCAAAGAAAGGGGAAGGAAAGCCGAAAGAAAGGCCAAAGAAAGCCCAAAGAAAGCAGAATGAAAGGGAAAGAAAGCCCAAAGAAAGGGGAAAGAAAGCCCAAAGAAAGGGGAAAGAAAGCCCAAAGAAAGGGGAAAGAAAGCCCAAAGAAAGCCCAAAGAAAGGGGAAAGAAAGCCCAAAGAAAGGGGAAAGAAAGGGGAAGATAGCCCAAAGAAAGCCCAAAGAAAGGGGAAAGAAAGCCCAAAGAAAGTCCAAAGAAAGGGGAAAAAAAGGCCAAAGAAAGCCCAAAGAAAGGGAAAGAAAGCCCAAAGAAAGCCCAACGAAAGCCTAAAGAAAGGAGAAAGAAAGCCAAAAGAAAGCCCAAAGAAAGGGGAAAGAAAGCCCAAAGAAAGCCCAAAGAAAGCCCAAAGAAAGGGGAAAGAAAGCCCAAAGAAAGCCCAAAGAAAGGGTAAAGAAAGCCCAAAGAAAGTCCAAACAAAGCCCAAAGAAAGCCCAAAGAAAGCCCAAAGAAAGGGGAAAGAAAGCCCAAAGAAAGGGGAAAGAAAGCCCAAAGAAAGCCGAAAGAAAGCCCAAAGAAAGCCCAAAGAAAGCCCAAAGAAAGGGGAAAGAAAGCCCAAAGAAAGCCAAAGAAAGGAGAAAGAAGCCCAAAGAAAGCCCAAAGAAAGCCCAAAGAAAGCCCAGAGAAAGCCCATAGAAAGCCCAAAGAAAGCCCAAAGAAAGCCCAAAGAAAGGGGAAGGAAAGCCCAAAGAAAGCCCAAAGAAAGCCCAAAGAAAGCCCAAAGAAAGCCGAAAGAAAGGGGAAAGAAAGCCCAAAGAAAGGGGAAAGAAAGCCCAAAGAAAGCCCAAAGGAAGCAACAAGAAAGGGGAAAGAAAGCCCAAAGAAAGGGGAAAGAAAGCCCAAAAAAAGCCCAAAGAAAGCCCAAAGAAAGCCCAAAGAAAGCCCAAAGAAAGCCAAAAGAAAGCCCAAAGAAAGGGGAAAGAAAGCCCAAAGAAAGCCCAAAGAAAGCCCAAGGAAAGCCCAAAGAAAGGGGAAAGAAAGCCCAAAGAAAGCCCAAAGAAAGGGTAAAGAAAGCCCAAAGAAAGTCCAAACAAAGCCCAAAGAAAGCCAAAGAAAGCCCAAAGAAAGGGGAAAGAAAGCCCAAAGAAAGCCGAAAGAAAGCCCAAAGAAAGCCCAAAGAAAGCCCAAAGAAAGCCCAAAGAAAGGGGAAAGAAAGCCCAAAGAAAGCCCAAAGAAAGGGTAAAGAAAGCCCAAAGAAAGTCCAAACAAAGCCCAAAGAAAGCCCAAAGAAAGCCCAAAGAAAGGGGAAAGAAAGCCCAAAGAAAGGGGAAAGAAAGCCCAAAGAAAGGGGAAAGAAAGCCCAAAGAAAGCCCAAAGAAAGCCCAAAGAAAGGGGAAAGAAAGCCCAAAGAAAGCCCAAAGAATGCCCAAAGAAAGGGAAAGAAAGCCCAAAGAAAGCACAAAGAAAGCCCAAAGAAAGCCCAAAGAAGGGGAAAGAAAGCCCAAAGAAAGCCCAAAGAAAGCCCAAAGAAAGACCAAACACAGCCCAAAGAAAGCCCAAAGAAAGCCCAAAGAAAGGGGAAAGAAAGCCCAAAGAAAGGGGAAAGAAAGCCCAAAGAAAGGGGAAAGAAATCCCAAAGAAAGGGGAAAGAAAGCCAAAGAAAGAGGAAAGAAAGCCCAAAGAAAGGGGAAGGAAAGCCGAAAGAAAGGCCAAAGAAAGCCCAAAGAAAGCAGAATGAAAGGGAAAGAAAGCCCAAAGAAAGGGGAAAGAAAGCCCAAAGAAAGGGAAAGAAAGCCCAAAGAAAGGGGAAAGAAAGCCCAAAGAAAGCCCAAAGAAAGCCCAGAGAAAGCCCATAGAAAGCCCAAAGAAAGCCCAAAGAAAGGCCAAAGAAAGCCCAAAGAAAGGGGAAAGAAAGCCCAAAGAAAGCCCAAAGAAAGAGGAAAGAAAGCCCAAAGAAAGGGGAAAGAAAGCACAAAGAAAGGGGAAAGAAAGCACAAAGAAAGGGGAAAGAAAGCCCAAAGAAAGGGGAAAGAAAGCCCAAAGAAAGCTCAAAGAAAGGGGAAAGAAAGGCCAAAGAAAGGGGAAAGAAAGCCCAAAGAAAGCCCAAATAAAGCCCAAAGAAAGCCCAGAGAAAGCCCATAGAAAGCCCAAAGAAAGCCCAAAGAAAGGCCAAAGAAAGCCCAAAGAAAGGGGAAAGAAAGCCCAAAGAAAGGGGAAAGAAAGCCCAAAGAAATCCCAAAGAAAGCCCAAAGAAAGCCCAAGGAAAGGGGAAAGAAAGCCCAAAGAAAGGGGAAAGAAAGCCCAAAGAAAGGGAAAATAAAGGAGAAAGAAAGCCCAAAGAAAGCCCAAAGAAAGGGGAAAGAAAGCCCAAAGAAAGGGGAAAGAAAGCCCAAAGAAAGGGGAAAGAAAGCCCAAAGAAAGCCCAAAGAAAGCCCAAAGAAAGCCCAAAGAAAGCCCAAAGAAAGCCCAAAGAAAGGGGAAAGAAAGGCCAAAGAAAGGGGAAAGAAAGCCCAAAGAAAGCCCAAAGAAAGGGGAAAGAAGCCCAAAGAAAGCCCAAATAAAGCCCAAAGAAAGCCCAGAGAAAGCCCATAGAAAGCCCAAAGAAAGCCCAAAGAAAGGCCAAAGAAAGCCCAAAGAAAGGGGAAAGAAAGCCCAAAGAAAGCCCAAAGAAAGCCACAAGAAAGGGGAAAGAAAGCCCAAAGAAAGGGGAAAGAAAGCCCAAAGAAATCCCAAAGAAATCCCAAAGAAAGCCCAAAGAAAGCCCAAGGAACGGGGAAAGAAAGCCCAAAGAAAGGTGAAAGAAAGCCCAAAGAAAGCCCAAAGAAAGCCCAAAGAAAGGGGAAAGAAAGCCCAAAGAAAGGGAAAATAAAGGAGAAAGAAAGCCCAAAGAAAGCCCAAAGAAAGGGGAAAGAAAGCCCAAAGAAAGGGGAAAGAAAGCCCAAAGAAAGGGGAAAGAAAGCCCAAAGAAAGGGGAAAGAAAGCCCAAAGAAAAGGGAAAGAAAGCCCAAAGAAATGGGAGAGAAAGCCCAAAGAAAGCCCAAAGAAAGGGGAAAGTAAGCACTAAGAAAGGGCAAAGAAAGCCCAAAGAAAGGGCAAAGAAAGCCCAAAGAAATGGCAAAGAAAGCCCAAAGAAAGGGCAAAGAAAGCCCAAAGAAAGGGGAAAGAAAGCCCTAAGAAAGCCCCAAGAAAGGGGAAAGAAAGCCCAAAGAAAGGGGAAAGAAAGCCCAAAGGAAGCCCAAAGAAATCCCAAAGAAAGCCCAAAGAAAGCCCAAAGAAAGCCCAAAGGAAGCCCAAGGAAAGCCCAAAGAAAGGGGAAAGAAAGGGTTAAGAAAGCCCAAAGAAAGGGGAAAGAAAGCCCAAAGACAGCCCAAAGACAGCCCAAAGAAAGCCCAAAGAAAGCCCAAATAAAGGGGAAAGAAAGGGGAAAGAAAGCCCAAAGAAAGGGGAAAGAAAGCCCAAAGAAAGGGGAAAGAAAGCCCAAAGAAAGGGGAAAGAAAGCCCAAAGAAAGCTGAAAGAAAGCCCAAAGAAAGGGGAAAGAAAGCCCAAAGAAAGCCCAAAGAAAGGGGAAAGAAAGCCCAAAGAAAGCCCAAAGAAAGGGGAAAGAAAGGGGAAGATAGCCCAAAGAAAGCCCAAAGAAAGGGGAAAGAAAGCCCAAAGAAAGTCCAAAGAAAGGGGAAAGAAAGCCCAAAGAAAGCCCAAAGAAAGGGGAAAGAAAGCCCGAAGAAAGCCCAAAGAAAGCCTAAAGAAAGGGGAAAGAAAGCCAAAAGAAAGCCCAAAGAAAGCCCAAAGAAAGGGGAAAGAATCCCCAAAGAAAGCCCAAAGAAAGCCCAAAGAAAGCCCAAAGAAAGCCCAAAGAAAGCCCAAAGAAAGGGGAAAGAAAGCCCAAAGAAAGGGGAAAGAAAGCCCAAAGAAAGCCGAAAGAAAGCCCAAAGAAAGCCCAAAGAAAGGGGAAAGAAAGCCCAAAGAAAGGGGAAAGAAAGCCCAAAGAAAGGGGAAAGAAAGCCCAAAGAAAGCCCAAAGAAAGAGGAAAGAAAGCCCAAAGAAAGGGGAAAGAAAGCCCCAAGAAAGGGGAAAGAAAGCCCAAAGAAAGGGGAAAGAAAGCCCAAGGAAATCCCAAAGAAAGCCCAAAGAAAGCCCAAAGAAAGCCCAAAGAAAGCCCAAAGAAAGCCCAAAGAAAGCCCAAAGAAAGGGGAAAGAAAGGCCAAAGAAAGGGGAAAGAAAGCCCAAAGAAAGCCCAAAGAAAGGGGAAAGAAGCCCAAAGAAAGCCCAAATAAAGCCCAAAGAAAGCCCAGAGAAAGCCCATAGAAAGCCCAAAGAAAGCCCAAAGAAAGGCCAAAGAAAGCCCAAAGAAAGGGGAAAGAAAGCCCAAAGAAAGCCAAAGAAAGCCACAAGAAAGGGGAAAGAAAGCCCAAAGAAAGGGGAAAGAAAGCCCAAAGAAATCCCAAAGAAATCCCAAAGAAAGCCCAAAGAAAGCCCAAGGAACGGGGAAAGAAAGCCCAAAGAAAGGTGAAAGAAAGCCCAAAGAAAGCCCAAAGAAAGCCCAAAGAAAGGGGAAAGAAAGCCCAAAGAAAGGGAAAATAAAGGAGAAAGAAAGCCCAAAGAAAGCCCAAAGAAAGGGGAAAGAAAGCCCAAAGAAAGGGGAAAGAAAGCCCAAAGAAAGGGGAAAGAAAGCCCAAAGAAAGGGGAAAGAAAGCCCAAAGAAAAGGGAAAGAAAGCCCAAAGAAATGGGAGAGAAAGCCCAAAGAAAGCCCAAAGAAAGGGGAAAGTAAGCACTAAGAAAGGGCAAAGAAAGCCCAAAGAAAGGGCAAAGAAAGCCCAAAGAAATGGCAAAGAAAGCCCAAAGAAAGGGCAAAGAAAGCCCAAAGAAAGGGGAAAGAAAGCCCTAAGAAAGCCCCAAGAAAGGGGAAAGAAAGCCCAAAGAAAGGGGAAAGAAAGCCCAAAGGAAGCCCAAAGAAATCCCAAAGAAAGCCCAAAGAAAGCCCAAAGAAAGCCCAAAGGAAGCCCAAGGAAAGCCCAAAGAAAGGGGAAAGAAAGGGTTAAGAAAGCCCAAAGAAAGGGGAAAGAAAGCCCAAAGACAGCCCAAAGACAGCCCAAAGAAAGCCCAAAGAAAGCCCAAATAAAGGGGAAAGAAAGGGGAAAGAAAGCCCAAAGAAAGGGGAAAGAAAGCCCAAAGAAAGGGGAAAGAAAGCCCAAAGAAAGGGGAAAGAAAGCCCAAAGAAAGCTGAAAGAAAGCCCAAAGAAAGGGGAAAGAAAGCCCAAAGAAAGCCCAAAGAAAGGGGAAAGAAAGCCCAAAGAAAGCCCAAAGAAAGGGGAAAGAAAGGGGAAGATAGCCCAAAGAAAGCCCAAAGAAAGGGGAAAGAAAGCCCAAAGAAAGTCCAAAGAAAGGGGAAAGAAAGCCCAAAGAAAGCCCAAAGAAAGGGGAAAGAAAGCCCGAAGAAAGCCCAAAGAAAGCCTAAAGAAAGGGGAAAGAAAGCCAAAAGAAAGCCCAAAGAAAGCCCAAAGAAAGGGGAAAGAATCCCCAAAGAAAGCCCAAAGAAAGCCCAAAGAAAGCCCAAAGAAAGCCCAAAGAAAGCCCAAAGAAAGGGGAAAGAAAGCCCAAAGAAAGGGGAAAGAAAGCCCAAAGAAAGCCGAAAGAAAGCCCAAAGAAAGCCCAAAGAAAGGGGAAAGAAAGCCCAAAGAAAGGGGAAAGAAAGCCCAAAGAAAGGGGAAAGAAAGCCCAAAGAAAGCCCAAAGAAAGAGGAAAGAAAGCCCAAAGAAAGGGGAAAGAAAGCCCCAAGAAAGGGGAAAGAAAGCCCAAAGAAAGGGGAAAGAAAGCCCAAGGAAATCCCAAAGAAAGCCCAAAGAAAGCCCAAGGAAAGGGGAAAGAAAGCCCAAAGAAAGCCCAAAGAAAGGGGAAAGAAAGCCCAAAGAAAGGGAAAATAAAGGAGAAAGAAAGCCCAAAGAAAGCCCAGAGAAAGGGCAAAGAAAGCCCAAAGAAAGGGGAAAGAAAGCCCAAAGAAAGGGGAAAGAAAGCCCAGAGAAAGCCCAAAGAAAGGAGAAAGAAGCCCAAAGAAAGGGGAAAGAAAGCCCAAAGAAAGGGGAAAGAAAGCCCAAAGAAAGAGAAAGAAAGCCCAAAGAAAGCCCAAAGAAAGGGGAAAGTAAGCCCTAAGAAAGGGCAAAGAAAGCCCAAAGAAAGGGCAAAGAAAGGTCAAAGAAAGGGCATAGAAAGCCAAAAGAAAGGGGAAAGAAAGCCCAAAGAAAGGGGAAAGAAAGCCCAAAGAAATCCCAAAGAAATCCCAAAGAAAGCCCAAAGAAAGCCCAAAGAAAGCCCAAAGGAAGCCCAAGGAAAGCCGAAAGAAAGCCCAAAGAAAGCCCAAAGAAAGGGGAAAGAAAGCCCAAAGAAAGCCCAAAGAAAGCCCAAAGAAAGACCAAACACAGCCCAAAGAAAGCCCAAAGAAAGCCCAAAGAAAGGGGAAAGAAAGCCCAAAGAAAGGGGAAAGAAAGCCCAAAGAAAGGGGAAAGAAATCCCAAAGAAAGGGGAAAGAAAGCCAAAGAAAGGGGAAAGAAAGCCCAAAGAAAGGGGAAGGAAAGCCGAAAGAAAGGCCAAAGAAAGCCCAAAGAAAGCAGAATGAAAGGGAAAGAAAGCCCAAAGAAAGGGGAAAGAAAGCCCAAAGAAAGGGGAAAGAAAGCCCAAAGAAAGGGGAAAGAAAGCCCAAAGAAAGCCCAAAGAAAGGGGAAAGAAAGCCCAAAGAAAGGGGAAAGAAAGGGGAAGATAGCCCAAAGAAAGCCCAAAGAAAGGGGAAAGAAAGCCCAAAGAAAGTCCAAAGAAAGGGGAAAAAAAGGCCAAAGAAAGCCCAAAGAAAGGGGAAAGAAAGCCCAAAGAAAGCCCAAAGAAAGGAGAAAGAAGCCCAAAGAAAGCCCAAAGAAAGCCCAAAGAAAGCCCAGAGAAAGCCCATAGAAAGCCCAAAGAAAGCCCAAAGAAAGCCCAAAGAAAGGGGAAGGAAAGCCCAAAGAAAGCCCAAAGAAAGCCCAAAGAAAGCCCAAAGAAAGCCGAAAGAAAGGGGAAAGAAAGCCCAAAGAAAGGGGAAAGAAAGCCCAAAGAAAGGGGAAAGAAAGCCCAAAGAAAGCCCAAAGGAAGCAACAAGAAAGGGGAAAGAAAGCCCAAAGAAAGGGGAAAGAAAGCCCAAAGAAAGCCCAAAGAAAGCCCAAAGAAAGCCCAAAGAAAGCCCAAAGAAAGCCCAAAGAAAGCCAAAAGAAAGCCCAAAGAAAGGGGAAAGAAAGCCCAAAGAAAGCCCAAAGAAAGCCCAAAGAAAGCCCAAAGAAAGGGGAAAGAAAGCCCAAAGAAAGCCCAAAGAAAGGGTAAAGAAAGCCCAAAGAAAGTCCAAACAAAGCCCAAAGAAAGCCCAAAGAAAGCCCAAAGAAAGGGGAAAGAAAGCCCAAAGAAAGGGGAAAGAAAGCCCAAAGAAAGCCGAAAGAAAGCGCAAAGAAAGCCCAAAGTAAGCCCAAAGGAAGCTCAAAGAAAGCCCAAAGAAAGCCCAAAGAAAGGGGAAAGAAAGCCCAAAGAAAGCCCAAAGAATGCCCAAAGAAAGGGGAAAGAAAGCCCAAAGAAAGCACAAAGAAAGCCCAAAGAAAGCCCAAAGAAAGGGGAAAGAAAGCCCAAAGAAAGCCCAAAGAAAGGGGAAAGAAAGCCCAAAGAAAGGGGAAAGAAAACCACCAGAAAGCCCAAAGAAAGATGAAAGAAAGCCCAAAGAAAGTGGAAAGAAAGCCCAAGGAAAGGGGAAAGAAAGCCCAAAGAATGGGGAAAGAAAGCCCAAAGAAAGGGGAAAGAAAGCCCAAAGAAATGGGAAAGAAAGCCCAAAGAAAGCCCAAAGAAAGCCCAAAGAAAGGGGAAAGAAAGCCCAAAGAAAGCCCAAAGAAAGGAGAAAGAAGCCCAAAGAAAGCCCAAAGAAAGCCCAAAGAAAGCCCAGAGAAAGCCCATAGAAAGCCCAAAGAAAGCCCAAAGAAAGCCCAAAGAAAGGGGAAGGAAAGCCCAAAGAAAGCCCAAAGAAAGCCCAAAGAAAGCCCAAAGAAAGCCGAAAGAAAGGGGAAAGAAAGCCCAAAGAAAGGGGAAAGAAAGCCCAAAGAAAGCCCAAAGGAAGCAACAAGAAAGGGGAAAGAAAGCCCAAAGAAAGGGGAAAGAAAGCCCAAAGAAAGCCCAAAGAAAGCCCAAAGAAAGCCCAAAGAAAGCCCAAAGACAGCCCAAAGAAATCCCAAAGAAAGCCCAAAGAAAGGTGAAAGAAAGGGGAAAGAAAGCCCAAAGAAATGGGAAAGAAAGCCCAAAGAAAGGGGAACGAAATCCCAAAGAAAGGGGAAAGAAATCCCAAAGAAAGGGGAAAGAAAGCCCAAAGAAAGGGGAAAGAAAGCCCAAAGAAATCCCAAAGAAAGCCCAAAGAAAGGGGGAAGAAAGCCCAAAGAAAGGGGAAAGAAAGCCCAAAGAAAGGGGAAAGAAAGCCCAAAGAAAGGGGAAAGAAAGCCCAAAGAAAGCCCAAAGAAAGGGGAAAGAAAGCCCAAAGAAATCCCAAAGAAAGCCCAAAGAAAGCCCAAGGAAAGGGGAAAGAATGCCCAAAGAAAGCCCAAAGAAAGGGGAAAGAAAGCCCAAAGAAAGGGAAAATAAAGAAGAAAGAAAGCCCAAAGAAAGCCCAAAGAAAGGGGAAAGAAAGCCCAAAGAAAGGGGAAAGAAAGCCCAAAGAAAGGGGAAAGAAAGCCCAAAGAAAGCCCAAAGAAAGCCCAAAGAAAGCCCAAAGAAAGCCCAAAGAAAGCCCAAAGAAAGGGGAAAGAAAGGCCAAAGAAAGGGGAAAGAAAGCCCAAAGAAAGCCCAAAGAAAGGGGAAAGAAGCCCAAAGAAAGCCCAAATAAAGCCCAAAGAAAGCCCAGAGAAAGCCCATAGAAAGCCCAAAGAAAGCCCAAAGAAAGGCCAAAGAAAGCCCCACGAAAGGGGAAAGAAAGCCCAAAGAAAGGGGAAAGAAAGCCCAAAGAAATCCCAAAGAAATTCCAAAGAAAGCCCAAAGAAAGCCCAAAGGAAGCCCAAGGAAAGCCCAAAGAAAGCCCAAAGAAAGCCCAAAGAAAGGGGAAAGAAAGCCCACAGAAAGCCCAAATAAAGGGGAAAGAAGCCAAAAGAAAGCCCAAATAAAGCCCAAAGAAAGCCCAGAGAAAGCCCATAGAAAGCCCAAAAAAGCCCAAAGAAAGGCCAAAGAAAGCCCAAAGAAAGGGGAAAGAAAGCCCAAAGAAAGCCACAAGAAAGCCACAAGAAAGGGGAAAGAAAGCCCAAAGAAAGGGGAAAGAAAGCCCAAAGAAAGCCCAAAGAAAGCCCAAAGAAAGCCCAAAGAAAGCCCAAAGAAAGCCCAAAGAAAGCCCAAAGACAGCCCAAAGAAATCCCAAAGAAAGCCCAAAGAAAGGTGAAAGAAAGGGGAAAGAAAGCCCAAAGAAATGGGAAAGAAAGCCCAAAGAAAGGGGAACGAAATCCCAAAGAAAGGGGAAAGAAATCCCAAAGAAAGGGGAAAGAAAGCCCAAAGAAAGGGGAAAGAAAGCCCAAAGAAATCCCAAAGAAAGCCCAAAGAAATGGCAAAGAAAGCCCAAAGAAAGGGCAAAGAAAGCCCAAAGAAAGGGGAAAGAAAGCCCTAAGAAAGCCCCAAGAAAGGGGAACGAAATCCCAAAGAAAGGGGAAAGAAATCCCAAAGAAAGGGGAAAGAAAGCCCAAAGAAAGGGGAAAGAAAGCCCAAAGAAATCCCAAAGAAAGCCCAAAGAAAGGGGGAAGAAAGCCCAAAGAAAGGGGAAAGAAAGCCCAAAGAAAGGGGAAAGAAAGCCCAAAGAAAGGGGAAAGAAAGCCCAAAGAAAGCCCAAAGAAAGGGGAAAGAAAGCCCAAAGAAATCCCAAAGAAAGCCCAAAGAAAGCCCAAGGAAAGGGAAAGAATGCCCAAAGAAAGCCCAAAGAAAGGGGAAAGAAAGCCCAAAGAAAGGGAAAATAAAGAAGAAAGAAAGCCCAAAGAAAGCCCAAAGAAAGGGGAAAGAAAGCCCAAAGAAAGGGGAAAGAAAGCCCAAAGAAAGGGGAAAGAAAGCCCAAAGAAAGCCCAAAGAAAGCCCAAAGAAAGCCCAAAGAAAGCCCAAAGAAAGCCCAAAGAAAGCCCAAAGAAAGGGGAAAGAAAGGCCAAAGAAAGGGGAAAGAAAGCCCAAAGAAAGCCCAAAGAAAGGGGAAAGAAGCCCAAAGAAAGCCCAAATAAAGCCCAAAGAAAGCCCAGAGAAAGCCCATAGAAAGCCCAAAGAAAGCCCAAAGAAAGGCCAAAGAAAGCCCCACGAAAGGGGAAAGAAAGCCCAAAGAAAGGGGAAAGAAAGCCCAAAGAAATCCCAAAGAAATTCCAAAGAAAGCCCAAAGAAAGCCCAAAGGAAGCCCAAGGAAAGCCCAAAGAAAGCCCAAAGAAAGCCCAAAGAAAGGGGAAAGAAAGCCCACAGAAAGCCCAAATAAAGGGGAAAGAAGCCAAAAGAAAGCCCAAATAAAGCCCAAAGAAAGCCCAGAGAAAGCCCATAGAAAGCCCAAAAAAGCCCAAAGAAAGGCCAAAGAAAGCCCAAAGAAAGGGGAAAGAAAGCCCAAAGAAAGCCACAAGAAAGCCACAAGAAAGGGGAAAGAAAGCCCAAAGAAAGGGGAAAGAAAGCCCAAAGAAAGCCCAAAGAAAGCCCAAAGAAAGCCCAAAGAAAGCCCAAAGAAAGCCCAAAGAAAGCCCAAAGACAGCCCAAAGAAATCCCAAAGAAAGCCCAAAGAAAGGTGAAAGAAAGGGGAAAGAAAGCCCAAAGAAATGGGAAAGAAAGCCCAAAGAAAGGGGAACGAAATCCCAAAGAAAGGGGAAAGAAATCCCAAAGAAAGGGGAAAGAAAGCCCAAAGAAAGGGGAAAGAAAGCCCAAAGAAATCCCAAAGAAAGCCCAAAGAAAGGGGGAAGAAAGCCCAAAGAAAGGGGAAAGAAAGCCCAAAGAAAGGGGAAAGAAAGCCCAAAGAAAGGGGAAAGAAAGCCCAAAGAAAGCCCAAAGAAAGGGGAAAGAAAGCCCAAAGAAATCCCAAAGAAAGCCCAAAGAAAGCCCAAGGAAAGGGGAAAGAAAGCCCAAAGAAAGCCCAAAGAAAGGGGAAAGAAAGCCCAAAGAAAGGGAAAATAAAGAAGAAAGAAAGCCCAAAGAAAGCCCAAAGAAAGGGGAAAGAAAGCCCAAAGAAAGGGGAAAGAAAGCCCAAAGAAAGGGGAAAGAAAGCCCAAAGAAAGCCCAAAGAAAGCCCAAAGAAAGCCCAAAGAAAGCCCAAAGAAAGCCCAAAGAAAGGGGAAAGAAAGGCCAAAGAAAGGGGAAAGAAAGCCCAAAGAAAGCCCAAAGAAAGGGGAAAGAAGCCCAAAGAAAGCCCAAACAAAGCCCCAAAGAAAGCCCAGAGAAAGCCCATAGAAAGCCCAAAGAAAGCCCAAAGAAAGGCCAAAGAAAGCCCCACGAAAGGGGAAAGAAAGCCCAAAGAAAGGGGAAAGAAAGCCCAAAGAAATCCCAAAGAAATTCCAAAGAAAGCCCAAAGAAAGCCCAAAGGAAGCCCAAGGAAAGCCCAAAGAAAGCCCAAAGAAAGCCCAAAGAAAGGGGAAAGAAAGCCCACAGAAAGCCCAAATAAAGGGGAAAGAAGCCAAAAGAAAGCCCAAATAAAGCCCAAAGAAAGCCCAGAGAAAGCCCATAGAAAGCCCAAAAAAGCCCAAAGAAAGGCCAAAGAAAGCCCAAAGAAAGGGGAAAGAAAGCCCAAAGAAAGCCACAAGAAAGCCACAAGAAAGGGGAAAGAAAGCCCAAAGAAAGGGGAAAGAAAGCCCAAAAAAAGCCCAAAGAAAGCCCAAGGAAAGCCCAAAGAAAGCACAAAGAAAGCCCAAAGAAAGCCCAAAGAAAGCCCAAACAAAGGGGAAAGAAAGCCCAAAGAAAGCCCAAGGAAAAGGGAAAGAAAACCCAAAGAAAGCCCAAAGAAAGGGGAAAGAAAGCCCAAAGAAAGCCCAAAGAAAGGGGAAAGAAAGCCCAAAGAAAGCCCAAAGAAAGGGGAAAGAAAGCCCAAAGAAAGGGGAAAGAAAGCCCAAAGAAAGCCCAAAGAAAGCCCATAGAAAGCCCAAAGAAAGGGGACAGAAAGCACAAAGAAAGGGGAAAGAAAGCCCAAAGAAAGGGGAAAGAAAGCCCAAAGAAAGGGGAAAGAAAGCCCAAAGAAAGCCCAAAGAAAGGGGAAAGAAAGGCCAAAGAAAGGGGAAAGAAAGCCCAAAGAAAGGGGAAAGAAAGCCCAAAGAGAGCCGAAAGAAATCCCAAAGAAAGCCCAAAGAAAGGGGACAGAAAGCACAAAGAAAGCGGAAAGAAAGCCCAAAGAAAGGGGAAAGAAAGCCCAAAGAAAGGGGAAAGAAAGCCCAAAGAAAGCCCAAAGAAAGGGGAAAGAAAGGCCAAAGAAAGGGGAAAGAAAGCCCAAAGAAAGCCCAAATAAAGCCCAAAGAAAGCCCAGAGAAAGCCCATAGAAAGCCCAAAGAAAGCCCAAAGAAATCCCAAAGAAAGCCCAAAGAAAGCCCAAGGAAAGGGGAAAGAAAGCCCAAAGAAAGGTGAAAGAAAGCCCAAAGAAAGCCCAAAGAAAGCCCAAAGAAAGGGGAAAGAAAGCCCAAAGAAATGGAAAATAAAGGAGAAAGAAAGCCCAAAGAAAGCCCAAAGAAAGGGGAAAGAAAGCCCAAAGAAAGGGGAAAGAAAGCCCAAAGAAAGCCCAAAGAAAGGGGAAAGAAAGCCCAAAGAAAGGGGAAAGAAAGCCCAAAGAAAAGGGAAAGAAAGCCCAAAGAAATGGGAGAGAAAGCCCAAAGAAATCCCAAAGAAAGGGGAAAGTAAGCACTAAGAAAGGGCAAAGAAAGCCCAAAGAAAGGGCAAAGAAAGCCCAAAGAAAGGGCAAAGAAAGCCCAAAGAAAGGGGAAAGAAAGCCCTAAGAAAGCCCCAAGAAAGGGGAAAGAGAGCCCAAAGAAAGGGGAAAGAAAGCCCAAAGAAATCCCAAAGAAATCCCAAAGAAAGCCCAAAGAAAGCCCAAAGAAAGCCCAAAGGAAGCCCAAGGAAAGCCCAAAGAAAGGGGAAAGAAAGGGTTAAGAAAGCCCAAAGAAAGGGGAAAGAAAGCCCAAAGAAAGCCCAAAGACAGCCCAAAGAAAGCCCAAAGAAAGCCCAAATAAAGGGGAAAGAAAGCCCAAAGAAAGGGGAAAGAAAGCCCAAAGAAAGGGGAAAGAAATCCCAAAGAAAGGGGAAAGAAAGCCCAAAGAAAGGGGAAAGAAAGCCCAAAGAAAGGGGAAAGAAAGCCCAAAGAAAGGGGAAAGAAAGCCCAAAGAAAGCCCAAAGAAAGCCCAAAGAAAGGGGAAAGAAAGCCCAAAGAAAGCCCAAAGAAAGGGGAAAGAAAGGGGAAGATAGCCCAAAGAAAGCCCAAAGAAAGGGGAAAGAAAGCCCAAAGAAAGTCCAAAGAAAGGGGAAAGAAAGCCCAAAGAAAGCCCCAAGAAAGGGGAAAGAAAGCCCGAAGAAAGCCCAAAGAAAGCCTAAAGAAAGGGGAAAGAAACCCAAAAGAAAGCCCAAAGAAAGGGGAAAGAAAGCCCAAAGAAAGCCCAAAGAAAGCCCAAAGAAAGCCCAAAGAAAGGGGAAAGAAAACCCAAAGAAAGCCCAAAGAAAGGGGAAAGAAACCCCAAAGAAAGCCCAAAGAAAGCCCAAAGAAAGCCCAAAGAAAGGGGAAAGAAAGCCCAAAGAAAGGGGAAAGAAAGCCCAAAGAGAGCCGAAAGAAATCCCAAAGAAAGCCCAAAGAAAGGGGAAAGAAAGCCCAAAGAAAGGGGAAAGAAAGCCCAAAGAGAGCCGAAAGAAATCCCAAAGAAAGCCCAAAGAAAGGGGACAGAAAGCACAAAGAAAGGGGAAAGAAAGCCCAAAGAAAGGGGAAAGAAAGCCCAAAGAAAGGGGAAAGAAAGCCCAAAGAAAGCCCAAAGAAAGGGGAAAGAAAGGCCAAAGAAAGGGGAAAGAAAGCCCAAAGAAAGCCCAAACCAGAGAAAGCCCATAGAAAGCCCAAAGAAAGCCCAAAGAAATCCCAAAGAAAGCCCAAAGAAAGCCCAAGGAAAGGGGAAAGAAAGCCCAAAGAAAGGTGAAAGAAAGCCCAAAGAAAGCCCAAAGAAAGCCCAAAGAAAGGGGAAAGAAAGCCCAAAGAAATGGAAAATAAAGGAGAAAGAAAGCCCAAAGAAAGCCCAAAGAAAGGGGAAAGAAAGCCCAAAGAAAGGGGAAAGAAAGCCCAAAGAAAGCCCAAAGAAAGGGGAAAGAAAGCCCAAAGAAAGGGGAAAGAAAGCCCAAAGAAAAGGGAAAGAAAGCCCAAGGAAATGGGAGAGAAAGCCCAAAGAAATCCCAAAGAAAGGGGAAAGTAAGCACTAAGAAAGGGCAAAGAAAGCCCAAAGAAAGGGCAAAGAAAGCCCAAAGAAAGGGGAAAGAAAGCCCAAAGAAAGGGGAAAGAAAGCCCAAAGAAAGCCCAAAGAAAGGGGAAAGAAAGCCCAAAGAAAGGGGAAAGAAAGCCCAAAGAAAGGGGAAAGAAAGCCCAAAGAAAGCCCAAAGAAAGGGGAAAGAAAGGCCAAAGAAAGGGGAAAGAAAGCCCAAAGAAAGCCCAAATAAAGCCCAAAGAAAGCCCAGAGAAAGCCCATAGAAAGCCCAAAGAAAGCCCAAAGAAATCCCAAAGAAAGCCCAAAGAAAGCCCAAGGAAAGGGGAAAGAAAGCCCAAAGAAAGGTGAAAGAAAGCCCAAAGAAAGCCCAAAGAAAGCCCAAAGAAAGGGGAAAGAAAGCCCAAAGAAATGGAAAATAAAGGAGAAAGAAAGCCCAAAGAAAGCCCAAAGAAAGGGGAAAGAAAGCCCAAAGAAAGGGGAAAGAAAGCCCAAAGAAAGCCCAAAGAAAGGGGAAAGAAAGCCCAAAGAAAGGGGAAAGAAAGCCCAAAGAAAAGGGAAAGAAAGCCCAAGGAAATGGGAGAGAAAGCCCAAAGAAATCCCAAAGAAAGGGGAAAGTAAGCACTAAGAAAGGGCAAAGAAAGCCCAAAGAAAGGGCAAAGAAAGCCCAAAGAAATGGCAAAGAAAGCCCAAAGAAAGGGCAAAGAAAGCCCAAAGAAAGGGGAAAGAAAGCCCTAAGAAAGCCCCAAGAAAGGGGAACGAAATCCCAAAGAAAGGGGAAAGAAATCCCAAAGAAAGGGGAAAGAAAGCCCAAAGAAAGGGGAAAGAAAGCCCAAAGAAATCCCAAAGAAAGCCCAAAGAAAGGGGGAAGAAAGCCCAAAGAAAGGGGAAAGAAAGCCCAAAGAAAGGGGAAAGAAAGCCCAAAGAAAGGGGAAAGAAAGCCCAAAGAAAGCCCAAAGAAAGGGGAAAGAAAGCCCAAAGAAATCCCAAAGAAAGCCCAAAGAAAGCCCAAGGAAAGGGGAAAGAATGCCCAAAGAAAGCCCAAAGAAAGGGGAAAGAAAGCCCAAAGAAAGGGAAAATAAAGAAGAAAGAAAGCCCAAAGAAAGCCCAAAGAAAGGGGAAAGAAAGCCCAAAGAAAGGGGAAAGAAAGCCCAAAGAAAGGGGAAAGAAAGCCCAAAGAAAGCCCAAAGAAAGCCCAAAGAAAGCCCAAAGAAAGCCCAAAGAAAGCCCAAAGAAAGGGGAAAGAAAGGCCAAAGAAAGGGGAAAGAAAGCCCAAAGAAAGCCCAAAGAAAGGGGAAAGAAGCCCAAAGAAAGCCCAAATAAAGCCCAAAGAAAGCCCAGAGAAAGCCCATAGAAAGCCCAAAGAAAGCCCAAAGAAAGGCCAAAGAAAGCCCCACGAAAGGGGAAAGAAAGCCCAAAGAAAGGGGAAAGAAAGCCCAAAGAAATCCCAAAGAAATTCCAAAGAAAGCCCAAAGAAAGCCCAAAGGAAGCCCAAGGAAAGCCCAAAGAAAGCCCAAAGAAAGCCCAAAGAAAGGGGAAAGAAAGCCCACAGAAAGCCCAAATAAAGGGGAAAGAAGCCAAAAGAAAGCCCAAATAAAGCCCAAAGAAAGCCCAGAGAAAGCCCATAGAAAGCCCAAAAAAGCCCAAAGAAAGGCCAAAGAAAGCCCAAAGAAAGGGGAAAGAAAGCCCAAAGAAAGCCACAAGAAAGCCACAAGAAAGGGGAAGAAAGCCCAAAGAAAGGGGAAAGAAAGCCCAAAGAAAGCCCAAAGAAAGCCCAAAGAAAGCCCAAAGAAAGCCCAAAGAAAGCCCAAAGAAAGCCCAAAGACAGCCCAAAGAAATCCCAAAGAAAGCCCAAAGAAAGGTGAAAGAAAGGGGAAAGAAAGCCCAAAGAAATGGGAAAGAAAGCCCAAAGAAAGGGGAAAGAAAGCCCAAAGAAATCCCAAAGAAAGCCCAAAGAAAGGGGGAAGAAAGCCCAAAGAAAGGGGAAAGAAAGCCCAAAGAAAGGGGAAAGAAAGCCCAAAGAAATCCCAAAGAAAGCCCAAAGAAAGGGGGAAGAAAGCCCAAAGAAAGGGGAAAGAAAGCCCAAAGAAAGGGGAAAGAAAGCCCAAAGAAAGGGGAAAGAAAGCCCAAAGAAAGCCCAAAGAAAGGGGAAAGAAAGCCCAAAGAAATCCCAAAGAAAGCCCAAAGAAAGCCCAAGGAAAGGGGAAAGAAAGCCCAAAGAAAGCCCAAAGAAAGGGGAAAGAAAGCCCAAAGAAAGGGAAAATAAAGAAGAAAGAAAGCCCAAAGAAAGCCCAAAGAAAGGGGAAAGAAAGCCCAAAGAAAGGGGAAAGAAAGCCCAAAGAAAGGGGAAAGAAAGCCCAAAGAAAGCCCAAAGAAAGCCCAAAGAAAGCCCAAAGAAAGCCCAAAGAAAGCCCAAAGAAAGGGGAAAGAAAGGCCAAAGAAAGGGGAAAGAAAGCCCAAAGAAAGCCCAAAGAAAGGGGAAAGAAGCCCAAAGAAAGCCCAAATAAAGCCCAAAGAAAGCCCAGAGAAAGCCCATAGAAAGCCCAAAGAAAGCCCAAAGAAAGGCCAAAGAAAGCCCCACGAAAGGGGAAAGAAAGCCCAAAGAAAGGGGAAAGAAAGCCCAAAGAAATCCCAAAGAAATTCCAAAGAAAGCCCAAAGAAAGCCCAAAGGAAGCCCAAGGAAAGCCCAAAGAAAGCCCAAAGAAAGCCCAAAGAAAGGGGAAAGAAAGCCCACAGAAAGCCCAAATAAAGGGGAAAGAAGCCAAAAGAAAGCCCAAATAAAGCCCAAAGAAAGCCCAGAGAAAGCCCATAGAAAGCCCAAAAAAGCCCAAAGAAAGGCCAAAGAAAGCCCAAAGAAAGGGGAAAGAAAGCCCAAAGAAAGCCACAAGAAAGCCACAAGAAAGGGGAAAGAAAGCCCAAAGAAAGGGGAAAGAAAGCCCAAAAAAAGCCCAAAGAAAGCCCAAGGAAAGCCCAAAGAAAGCACAAAGAAAGCCCAAAGAAAGCCCAAAGAAAGCCCAAACAAAGGGGAAAGAAAGCCCAAAGAAAGCCCAAGGAAAAGGGAAAGAAAACCCAAAGAAAGCCCAAAGAAAGGGGAAAGAAAGCCCAAAGAAAGCCCAAAGAAAGGGGAAAGAAAGCCCAAAGAAAGCCCAAAGAAAGGGGAAAGAAAGCCCAAAGAAAGGGGAAAGAAAGCCCAAAGAAAGCCCAAAGAAAGCCCATAGAAAGCCCAAAGAAAGGGGACAGAAAGCACAAAGAAAGGGGAAAGAAAGCCCAAAGAAAGGGGAAAGAAAGCCCAAAGAAAGGGGAAAGAAAGCCCAAAGAAAGCCCAAAGAAAGGGGAAAGAAAGGCCAAAGAAAGGGGAAAGAAAGCCCAAAGAAAGCCCAAATAAAGCCCAAAGAAAGCCCAGAGAAAGCCCATAGAAAGCCCAAAGAAAGCCCAAAGAAATCCCAAAGAAAGCCCAAAGAAAGCCCAAGGAAAGGGGAAAGAAAGCCCAAAGAAAGGTGAAAGAAAGCCCAAAGAAAGCCCAAAGAAAGCCCAAAGAAAGGGGAAAGAAAGCCCAAAGAAAGGGAAAATAAAGGAGAAAGAAAGCCCAAAGAAAGCCCAAAGAAAGGGGAAAGAAAGCCCAAAGAAAGGGGAAAGAAAGCCCAAAGAAAGCCCAAAGAAAGGGGAAAGAAAGCCCAAAGAAAGGGGAAAGAAAGCCCAAAGAAAAGGGAAAGAAAGCCCAAAGAAATGGGAGAGAAAGCCCAAAGAAATCCCAAAGAAAGGGAAAGTAAGCACTAAGAAAGGGCAAAGAAAGCCCAAAGAAAGGGCAAAGAAAGCCCAAAGAAATGGCAAAGAAAGCCCAAAGAAAGGGCAAAGAAAGCCCAAAGAAAGGGGAAAGAAAGCCCTAAGAAAGGCCCAAGAAAGGGGAAGGAAAGCCCAAAGAAAGGGGAAAGAAAGCCCAAAGAAATCCCAAAGAAATCCCAAAGAAAGCCCAAAGAAAGCCCAAAGAAAGCCCAAAGGAAGCCCAAGGAAAGCCCAAAGAAAGGGGAAAGAAAGGGTTAAGAAAGCCCAAAGAAAGGGGAAAGAAAGCCCAAAGAAAGCCCAAAGACAGCCCAAAGAAAGCCCAAAGAAAGCCCAAATAAAGGGGAAAGAAAGCCCAAAGAAAGGGGAAAGAAAGCCCAAAGAAAGGGGAAAGAAATCCCAAAGAAAGGGAAAAGAAAGCCCAAAGAAAGGGGAAAGAAAGCCCAAAGAAAGGGGAAAGAAAGCCCAAAGAAAGGGGAAAGAAAGCCCAAAGAAAGCCCAAAGAAAGCCCAAAGAAAGGGGAAAGAAAGCCCAAAGAAAGCCCAAAGAAAGGGGAAAGAAAGGGGAAGATAGCCCAAAGAAAGCCCAAAGAAAGGGGAAAGAAAGCCCAAAGAAAGTCCAAAGAAAGGGGAAAGAAAGCCCAAAGAAAGCCCCAAGAAAGGGGAAAGAAAGCCCGAAGAAAGCCCAAAGAAAGCCTAAAGAAAGGGGAAAGAAACCCAAAAGAAAGCCCAAAGAAAGGGGAAAGAAAGCCCAAAGAAAGCCCAAAGAAAGCCCAAAGAAAGCCCAAAGAAAGGGGAAAGAAAACCCAAAGAAAGCCCAAAGAAAGGGGAAAGAAACCCCAAAGAAAGCCCAAAGAAAGCCCAAAGAAAGCCCAAAGAAAGGGGAAAGAAAGCCCAAAGAAAGGGGAAAGAAAGCCCAAAGAGAGCCGAAAGAAATCCCAAAGAAAGCCCAAAGAAAGGGGAAAGAAAGCCCAAAGAAAGGGGAAAGAAAGCCCAAAGAGAGCCGAAAGAAATCCCAAAGAAAGCCCAAAGAAAGGGGACAGAAAGCACAAAGAAAGCGGAAAGAAAGCCCAAAGAAAGGGGAAAGAAAGCCCAAAGAAAGGGGAAAGAAAGCCCAAAGAAAGCCCAAAGAAAGGGGAAAGAAAGGCCAAAGAAAGGGGAAAGAAAGCCCAAAGAAAGCCCAAATAAAGCCCAAAGAAAGCCCAGAGAAAGCCCATAGAAAGCCCAAAGAAAGCCCAAAGAAATCCCAAAGAAAGCCCAAGAAAGCCCAAGGAAAGGGGAAAGAAAGCCCAAAGAAAGGTGAAAGAAAGCCCAAAGAAAGCCCAAAGAAAGCCCAAAGAAAGGGGAGAGAAAGCCCAAAGAAATGGAAAATAAAGGAGAAAGAAAGCCCAAAGAAAGCCCAAAGAAAGGGGAAAGAAAGCCCAAAGAAAGGGGAAAGAAAGCCCAAAGAAAGCCCAAAGAAAGGGGAAAGAAAGCCCAAAGAAAGGGGAAAGAAAGCCCAAGAAAAGGGAAAGAAAGCCCAAAGAAATGGGAGAGAAAGCCCAAAGAAATCCCAAAGAAAGGGGAAAGTAAGCACTAAGAAAGGGCAAAGAAAGCCCAAAGAAAGGGCAAAGAAAGCCCAAAGAAATGGCAAAGAAAGCCCAAAGAAAGGGCAAAGAAAGCCCAAAGAAAGGGGAAAGAAAGCCCTAAGAAAGCCCCAAGAAAGGGGAAAGAAAGCCCAAAGAAAGGGGAAAGAAAGCCCAAAGAAATCCCAAAGAAATCCCAAAGAAAGCCCAAAGAAAGCCCAAAGAAAGCCCAAAGGAAGCCCAAGGAAAGCCCAAAGAAAGGGGAAAGAAAGGGTTAAGAAAGCCCAAAGAAAGGGGAAAGAAAGCCCAAAGAAAGCCCAAAGACAGCCCAAAGAAAGCCCAAAGAAAGCACAAATAAAGGGGAAAGAAAGCCCAAAGAAAGGGGAAAGAAAGCCCAAAGAAAGGGGAAAGAAATCCCAAAGAAAGGGGAAAGAAAGCCCAAAGAAAGGGGAAAGAAAGCCCAAAGAAAGGGGAAAGAAAGCCCAAAGAAAGGGGAAAGAAAGCCCAAAGAAAGCCCAAAGAAAGCCCAAAGAAAGGGGAAAGAAAGCCCAAAGAAAGCCCAAAGAAAGGGGAAAGAAAGGGGAAGATAGCCCAAAGAAAGCCCAAAGAAAGGGGAAAGAAAGCCCAAAGAAAGTCCAAAGAAAGGGGAAAGAAAGCCCAAAGAAAGCCCCAAGAAAGGGGAAAGAAAGCCCAAAGAAAGCCCAAAGAAAGCCTAAAGAAAGGGGAAAGAAACCCAAAAGAAAGCCCAAAGAAAGGGGAAAGAAAGCCCAAAGAAAGCCCAAAGAAAGCCCAAAGAAAGCCCAAAGAAAGGGGAAAGAAAACCCAAAGAAAGCCCAAAGAAAGGGGAAAGAAACCCCAAAGAAAGCCCAAAGAAAGCCCAAAGAAAGCCCAAAGAAAGGGGAAAGAAAGCCCAAAGAAAGGGGAAAGAAAGCCCAAAGAGAGCCGAAAGAAATCCCAAAGAAAGCCCAAAGAAAGGGGAAAGAAAGCCCAAAGAAAGGGGAAAGAAAGCCCAAAGAGAGCCGAAAGAAATCCCAAAGAAAGCCCAAAGAAAGGGGACAGAAAGCACAAAGAAAGGGGAAAGAAAGCCCAAAGAAAGGGGAAAGAAAGCCCAAAGAAAGGGGAAAGAAAGCCCAAAGAAAGCCCAAAGAAAGGGGAAAGAAAGGCCAAAGAAAGGGGAAAGAAAGCCCAAAGAAAGCCCAAATAAAGCCCAAAGAAAGCCCAGAGAAAGCCCATAGAAAGCCCAAAGAAAGCCCAAAGAAATCCCAAAGAAAGCCCAAAGAAAGCCCAAGGAAAGGGGAAAGAAAGCCCAAAGAAAGGTGAAAGAAAGCCCAAAGAAAGCCCAAAGAAAGCCCAAAGAAAGGGGAAAGAAAGCCCAAAGAAATGGAAAATAAAGGAGAAAGAAAGCCCAAAGAAAGCCCAAAGAAAGGGGAAAGAAAGCCCAAAGAAAGGGGAAAGAAAGCCCAAAGAAAGCCCAAAGAAAGGGGAAAGAAAGCCCAAAGAAAGGGGAAAGAAAGCCCAAAGAAAAGGGAAAGAAAGCCCAAAGAAATGGGAGAGAAAGCCCAAAGAAATCCCAAAGAAAGGGGAAAGTAAGCACTAAGAAAGGGCAAAGAAAGCCCAAAGAAAGGGCAAAGAAAGCCCAAAGAAATGGCAAAGAAAGCCCAAAGAAAGGGCAAAGAAAGCCCAAAGAAAGGGGAAAGAAAGCCCTAAGAAAGCCCCAAGAAAGGGGAAAGAAAGCCCAAAGAAAGGGGAAAGAAAGCCCAAAGAAATCCCAAAGAAATCCCAAAGAAAGCCCAAAGAAAGCCCAAAGAAAGCCCAAAGGAAGCCCAAGGAAAGCCCAAAGAAAGGGGAAAGAAAGGGTTAAGAAAGCCCAAAGAAAGGGGAAAGAAAGCCCAAAGAAAGCCCAAAGACAGCCCAAAGAAAGCCCAAAGAAAGCCCAAATAAAGGGGAAAGAAAGCCCAAAGAAAGGGGAAAGAAAGCCCAAAGAAAGGGGAAAGAAATCCCAAAGAAAGGGGAAAGAAAGCCCAAAGAAAGGGGAAAGAAAGCCCAAAGAAAGGGGAAAGAAAGCCCAAAGAAAGCCCAAAGAAAGGGGAAAGAAAGGCCAAAGAAAGGGGAAAGAAAGCCCAAAGAAAGCCCAAATAAAGCCCAAAGAAAGCCCAGAGAAAGCCCATAGAAAGCCCAAAGAAAGCCCAAAGAAATCCCAAAGAAAGCCAAGAAAGCCCAAGGAAAGGGGAAAGAAAGCCCAAAGAAAGGTGAAAGAAAGCCCAAAGAAAGCCCAAAGAAAGCCCAAAGAAAGGGGAGAGAAAGCCCAAAGAAATGGAAAATAAAGGAGAAAGAAAGCCCAAAGAAAGCCCAAAGAAAGGGGAAAGAAAGCCCAAAGAAAGGGGAAAGAAAGCCCAAAGAAAGCCCAAAGAAAGGGGAAAGAAAGCCCAAAGAAAGGGGAAAGAAAGCCCAAAGAAAAGGGAAAGAAAGCCCAAAGAAATGGGAGAGAAAGCCCAAAGAAATCCCAAAGAAAGGGGAAAGTAAGCACTAAGAAAGGGCAAAGAAAGCCCAAAGAAAGGGCAAAGAAAGCCCAAAGAAATGGCAAAGAAAGCCCAAAGAAAGGGCAAAGAAAGCCCAAAGAAAGGGGAAAGAAAGCCCTAAGAAAGCCCCAAGAAAGGGGAAAGAAAGCCCAAAGAAAGGGGAAAGAAAGCCCAAAGAAATCCCAAAGAAATCCCAAAGAAAGCCCAAAGAAAGCCCAAAGAAAGCCCAAGGAAGCCCAAGGAAAGCCCAAAGAAAGGGGAAAGAAAGGGTTAAGAAAGCCCAAAGAAAGGGGAAAGAAAGCCCAAAGAAAGCCCAAAGACAGCCCAAAGAAAGCCCAAAGAAAGCACAAATAAAGGGGAAAGAAAGCCCAAAGAAAGGGGAAAGAAAGCCCAAAGAAAGGGGAAAGAAATCCCAAAGAAAGGGGAAAGAAAGCCCAAAGAAAGGGGAAAGAAAGCCCAAAGAAAGGGGAAAGAAAGCCCAAAGAAAGGGGAAAGAAAGCCCAAAGAAAGCCCAAAGAAAGCCCAAAGAAAGGGGAAAGAAAGCCCAAAGAAAGCCCAAAGAAAGGGGAAAGAAAGGGGAAGATAGCCCAAAGAAAGCCCAAAGAAAGGGGAAAGAAAGCCCAAAGAAAGTCCAAAGAAAGGGGAAAGAAAGCCCAAAGAAAGCCCCAAGAAAGGGGAAAGAAAGCCCAAAGAAAGCCCAAAGAAAGCCTAAAGAAAGGGGAAAGAAACCCAAAAGAAAGCCCAAAGAAAGGGGAAAGAAAGCCCAAAGAAAGCCCAAAGAAAGCCCAAAGAAAGCCCAAAGAAAGGGGAAAGAAAACCCAAAGAAAGCCCAAAGAAAGGGAAAGAAACCCCAAAGAAAGCCCAAAGAAAGCCCAAAGAAAGCCCAAAGAAAGGGGAAAGAAAGCCCAAAGAAAGGGGAAAGAAAGCCCAAAGAGAGCCGAAAGAAATCCCAAAGAAAGCCCAAAGAAAGGGGAAAGAAAGCCCAAAGAAAGGGGAAAGAAAGCCCAAAGAGAGCCGAAAGAAATCCCAAAGAAAGCCCAAAGAAAGGGGACAGAAAGCACAAAGAAAGGGGAAAGAAAGCCCAAAGAAAGGGGAAAGAAAGCCCAAAGAAAGGGGAAAGAAAGCCCAAAGAAAGCCCAAAGAAAGGGGAAAGAAAGGCCAAAGAAAGGGGAAAGAAAGCCCAAAGAAAGCCCAAATAAAGCCCAAAGAAAGCCCAGAGAAAGCCCATAGAAAGCCCAAAGAAAGCCCAAAGAAATCCCAAAGAAAGCCCAAAGAAAGCCCAAGGAAAGGGGAAAGAAAGCCCAAAGAAAGGTGAAAGAAAGCCCAAAGAAAGCCCAAAGAAAGCCCAAAGAAAGGGGAAAGAAAGCCCAAAGAAATGGAAAATAAAGGAGAAAGAAAGCCCAAAGAAAGCCCAAAGAAAGGGGAAAGAAAGCCCAAAGAAAGGGGAAAGAAAGCCCAAAGAAAGCCCAAAGAAAGGGGAAAGAAAGCCCAAAGAAAGGGGAAAGAAAGCCCAAAGAAAAGGGAAAGAAAGCCCAAAGAAATGGGAGAGAAAGCCCAAAGAAATCCCAAAGAAAGGGGAAAGTAAGCACTAAGAAAGGGCAAAGAAAGCCCAAAGAAAGGGCAAAGAAAGCCCAAAGAAATGGCAAAGAAAGCCCAAAGAAAGGGCAAAGAAAGCCCAAAGAAAGGGGAAAGAAAGCCCTAAGAAAGCCCCAAGAAAGGGGAAAGAAAGCCCAAAGAAAGGGGAAAGAAAGCCCAAAGAAATCCCAAAGAAATCCCAAAGAAAGCCCAAAGAAAGCCCAAAGAAAGCCCAAAGGAAGCCCAAGGAAAGCCCAAAGAAAGGGGAAAGAAAGGGTTAAGAAAGCCCAAAGAAAGGGGAAAGAAAGCCCAAAGAAAGCCCAAAGACAGCCCAAAGAAAGCCCAAAGAAAGCCCAAATAAAGGGGAAAGAAAGCCCAAAGAAAGGGGAAAGAAAGCCCAAAGAAAGGGGAAAGAAATCCCAAAGAAAGGGGAAAGAAAGCCCAAAGAAAGGGGAAAGAAAGCCCAAAGAAAGGGGAAAGAAAGCCCAAAGAAAGGGGAAAGAAAGCCCAAAGAAAGCCCAAAGAAAGCCCAAAGAAAGGGGAAAGAAAGCCCAAAGAAAGCCCAAAGAAAGGGGAAAGAAAGGGGAAGATAGCCCAAAGAAAGCCCAAAGAAAGGGGAAAGAAAGCCCAAAGAAAGTCCAAAGAAAGGGGAAAGAAAGCCCAAAGAAAGCCCCAAGAAAGGGGAAAGAAAGCCCGAAGAAAGCCCAAAGAAAGCCTAAAGAAAGGGGAAAGAAACCCAAAAGAAAGCCCAAAGAAAGGGGAAAGAAAGCCCAAAGAAAGCCCAAAGAAAGCCCAAAGAAAGCCCAAAGAAAGGGGAAAGAAAACCCAAAGAAAGCCCAAAGAAAGGGGAAAGAAACCCCAAAGAAAGCCCAAAGAAAGCCCAAAGAAAGGGGAAAGAAAGCCCAAAGAAAGGGGAAAGAAAGCCCAAAGAGAGCCGAAAGAAATCCCAAAGAAAGCCCAAAGAAAGGGGAAAGAAAGCCCAAAGAAAGGCCAAAAAAAGCCCAAAGAAAGCCCAAGGAAAGCCCAAAGAAAGTCCAAAGAAAGCCCAAAGAAAGCCCAAAGAAAGCCCAAAGAAAGCCCAAAGAAAGCCCAAACAAAGGGGAAAGAAAGCCCAAAGAAAGCCCAAGGAAAAGGGAAAGAAAGTCCAAAGAAAGCCCAAAGAAAGGGGAAAGAAAGCCCAAAGAAAGCCCAAAGAAAGGGGAAAGAAAGCCCAAAGAAAGCCCAAGAAAGGGGAAAGAAAGCCCAAAGAAAGGGGAAAGAAAGCCCAAAGAAACCCCAAAGAAAGAGGAAAGAAAGCCCAAAGAAAGGGGAAAGAAAGCCCAAAGAAAGGGGAAAGAAAGCCCAAAGAAAGGGGAAAGAAAGCCCAAAGAAAGCCCAAAGAAAGGGGAAAGAAAGCCCAAAGAAAGGGGAAAGAAAGCCCAAAGAAAGCCCAAAGAAAGACCAAAGAAAGCCAAGAGAAAGCCCATAGAAAGCCCAAAGAAAGCCCAAAGAAAGGCCAAAGAAAGCCCAAAGAAAGGGGAAAGAAAGCCCAAAGAAAGGGGAAAGAAAGCCCAAAGAAAGCCACAAGAAAGGGGAAAGAAAGCCCAAAGAAAGGGGAAAGAAAGCCCAAGGAAATGCCAAAGAAAGCCCAAAGAAAGCCCAAGGAAAGGGGAAAGAAAGCCCAAAGAAAGCCCAAAGAAAGGGGAAAGAAAGCCCAAAGAAAGGGAAAATAAAGGAGAAAGAAAGCCCAAAGAAAGCCCAAAGAAAGGGGAAAGAAAGCCCAAAGAAAGGGGAAAGAAAGCCCAAAGAGAGGGGAAAGAAAGCCCAAAGAAAGCCCAAAGAAAGGAGAAAGAAGCCCAAAGAAAGGGGAAAGAAAGCCCAAAGAAAGGGGAAAGAAAGCCCAAAGAAAGGGGAAAGAAAGCCCAAAGAAAGCCCAAAGAAAGCCCAAAGAAAGCCCAGAGAAAGCCCATAGAAAGCCCAAAGAAAGCCCAAAGAAAGGCCAAAGAAAGCCCAAAGAAAGGGGAAAGAAAGCCCAAAGAGAGGGGAAAGAAAGCCCAAAGAAAGCCCAAAGAAAGCCCAAAGAAAGGGGAAAGAAAGCCCAAAGAAATTGAAAATAAAGGAGAAAGAAAGCCCAAAGAAAGCCCAAAGAAAGGGGAAAGAAAGCCCAAAGAAAGGGGAAAGAAAGCCCAAAGAAAGCCCAAAGAAAGGGGAAAGAAAGCCCAAAGAAAGGGGAAAGAAAGCCCAAAGAAAAGGGAAAGAAAGCCCAAAGAAATGGGAGAGAAAGCCCAAAGAAATCCCAAAGAAAGGGGAAAGTAAGCACTAAGAAAGGGCAAAGAAAGCCCAAAGAAAGGGCAAAGAAAGCCCAAAGAAATGGCAAAGAAAGCCCAAAGAAAGGGCAAAGAAAGCCCAAAGAAAGGGGAAAGAAAGCCCTAAGAAAGCCCCAAGAAAGTGGAAAGAAAGCCCAAAGAAAGGGGAAAGAAAGCCCAAAGAAATCCCAAAGAAATCCCAAAGAAAGCCCAAAGAAAGCCCAAAGAAAGCCCAAAGGAAGCCCAAGGAAAGCCCAAAGAAAGGGGAAAGAAAGGGTTAATAAAGCCCAAAGAAAGGGGAAAGAAAGCCCAAAGAAAGCCCAAAGACAGCCCAAAGAAAGCCCAAAGAAAGCCCAAATAAAGGGGAAAGAAAGCCCAAAGAAAGGGGAAAGAAAGCCCAAAGAAAGGGGAAAGAAATCCCAAAGAAAGGGGAAAGAAAGCCCAAAGAAAGGGGAAAGAAAGCCCAAAGAAAGGGGAAAGAAAGCCCAAAGAAAGGGGAAAGAAAGCCCAAAGAAAGCCCAAAGAAAGCCCAAAGAAAGGGGAAAGAAAGCCCAAAGAAAGCCCAAAGAAAGGGGAAAGAAAGGGGAAGATAGCCCAAAGAAAGCCCAAAGAAAGGGGAAAGAAAGCCCAAAGAAAGTCCAAAGAAAGGGGAAAGAAAGCCCAAAGAAAGCCCCAAGAAAGGGGAAAGAAAGCCCGAAGAAAGCCCAAAGAAAGCCTAAAGAAAGGGGAAAGAAACCCAAAAGAAAGCCCAAAGAAAGGGGAAAGAAAGCCCAAAGAAAGCCCAAAGAAAGCCCAAAGAAAGCCCAAAGAAAGGGGAAAGAAAACCCAAAGAAAGCCCAAAGAAAGGGGAAAGAAACCCCAAAGAAAGCCCAAAGAAAGCCCAAAGAAAGGGGAAAGAAAGCCCAAAGAAAGGGGAAAGAAAGCCCAAAGAGAGCCGAAAGAAATCCCAAAGAAAGCCCAAAGAAAGGGGAAAGAAAGCCCAAAGAAAGGCCAAAAAAAGCCCAAAGAAAGCCCAAGGAAAGCCCAAAGAAAGCCCAAAGAAAGCCCAAAGAAAGCCCAAAGAAAGCCCAAAGAAAGCCCAAAGAAAGCCCAAACAAAGGGGAAAGAAAGCCCAAAGAAAGCCCAAGGAAAAGGGAAAGAAAGTCCAAAGAAAGCCCAAAGAAAGGGGAAAGAAAGCCCAAAGAAAGCCCAAAGAAAGGGGAAAGAAAGCCCAAAGAAAGCCCAAAGAAAGGGGAAAGAAAGCCCAAAGAAAGGGGAAAGAAAGCCCAAAGAAACCCCAAAGAAAGAGGAAAGAAAGCCCAAAGAAAGGGGAAAGAAAGCCCAAAGAAAGGGGAAAGAAAGCCCAAAGAAAGGGGAAAGAAAGCCCAAAGAAAGCCCAAAGAAAGGGGAAAGAAAGCCCAAAGAAAGGGGAAAGAAAGCCCAAAGAAAGCCCAAAGAAAGACCAAAGAAAGCCAAGAGAAAGCCCATAGAAAGCCCAAAGAAAGCCCAAAGAAAGGCCAAAGAAAGCCCAAAGAAAGGGGAAAGAAAGCCCCAAGAAAGGGGAAAGAAAGCCCAAAGAAAGCCACAAGAAAGGGGAAAGAAAGCCCAAAGAAAGGGGAAAGAAAGCCCAAGGAAATGCCAAAGAAAGCCCAAAGAAAGCCCAAGGAAAGGGGAAAGAAAGCCCAAAGAAAGCCCAAAGAAAGGGGAAAGAAAGCCCAAAGAAAGGGAAAATAAAGGAGAAAGAAAGGGGAAAGAAAGCCCAAAGAAAGCCCAAAGAAAGACCAAAGAAAGCCAAGAGAAAGCCCATAGAAAGCCCAAAGAAAGCCCAAAGAAAGGCCAAAGAAAGCCCGAAGAAAGGGGAAAGAAAGCCCAAAGAAAGGGGAAAGAAAGCCCAAAGAAAGCCCAAAGAAAGGGGAAAGAAAGCCCAAAGAAAGGGGAAAGAAAGCCCAAAGAGAGGGGAAAGAAAGCCCAAAGAAAGCCCAAAGAAAGGAGAAAGAAGCCCAAAGAAAGCCCAAATAAAGCCCAAAGAAAGGGGAAAGAAAGCCCAAAGAAAGGGGAAAGAAAGCCCAAAGAAAGCCCAAAGAAAGCCCAAAGAAAGCCCAGAGAAAGCCCATAGAAAGCCCAAAGAAAGCCCAAAGAAAGGCCAAAGAAAGCCCAAAGAAAGGGGAAAGAAAGCCCAAAGAAAGGGGAAAGAAAGCCCAAAGAAAGCCACAAGAAAGGGGAAAGAAAGCCCAAAGAAAGGGGAAAGAAAGCCCAAGGAAATGCCAAAGAAAGCCCAAAGAAAGCCCAAGGAAAGGGGAAAGAAAGCCCAAAGAAAGCCCAAAGAAAGGGGAAAGAAAGCCCAAAGAAAGGGAAAATAAAGGAGAAAGAAAGCCCAAAGAAAGCCCAAAGAAAGGGGAAAGAAAGCCCAAAGAAAGGGGAAAGAAAGCCCAAAGAGAGGGGAAAGAAAGCCCAAAGAAAGCCCAAAGAAAGGAGAAAGAAGCCCAAAGAAAGGGGAAAGAAAGCCCAAAGAAAGGGGAAAGAAAGCCCAAAGAAAGAGAAAGAAAGCCCAAAGAAAGCCCAAAGAAAGGGGAAAGTAAGCCCTAAGAAAGGGGAAAGAAAGCCCAAAGAAAGGGCAAAGAAAGCCCAAAGAAAGGGCAAAGAAAGCCAAAAGAAAGGGGAAAGAAAGCCCAAAGAAGGGGGAAAGAAAGCCCAAAGAAATCCCAAAGAAAGCCCAAAGAAAGCCCAAAGAAAGCCCAAAGAAAGCCCAAAGGAAGCCCAAGGAAAGCCCAAAGAAAGCCCAAAGAAAGCCCAAAGAAAGGGGAAAGAAAGCCCAAAGAAAGCCCAAAGAAAGCCCAAAGAAAGCCCAAACACAGACCAAAAAAAGCCCAAAGAAAGCCCAAAGAAAGGGGAATGAAAGCCCAAAGAAAGGGGAAAGAAAGCCCAAAGAAAGGGGAAAGAAATCCCAAAGAAAGGGGAAAGAAAGCCAAAGAAAGGGGAAAGAAAGCCCAAAGAAAGGGGAAGGAAAGCCGAAAGAAAGGCCAAAGAAAGCCCAAAGAAAGCAGAATGAAAGGGAAAGAAAGCCCAAAGAAAGGGGAAAGAAAGCCCAAAGAAAGGGGAAAGAAAGCCCAAAGAAAGGGGAAAGAAAGCCCAAAGAAAGCCCAAAGAAAGCCCAAAGAAAGGGGAAAGAAAGCCCAAAGAAAGGGGAAAGAAAGGGGAAGATAGCCCAAAGAAAGCCCAAAGAAAGGGGAAAGAAAGCCCAAAGAAAGTCCAAAGAAAGGGGAAAGAAAGGCCAAAGAAAGCCCAAAGAAAAGCCAAAGAAAGCCCAAAGAAACGGGAAAGAAAGCCCAAAGAAAGCCCAAAGAAAGGGTAAAGAAAGCCCAAAGAAAGGGGAAAGAAAGCCCAAAGAAAGCCCAAAGAAAGCCCCAAGAAAGGGGAAAGAAAGCCCAAAGAAAGGGGAAAGAAAGCCCAAAGAAAGCCCAAAGAAAGCCCAAAGAAAGCCCAAAGAAAGCCCAAAGAAAGCCCAAAGAAAGCCCAAAGAAAGGGGAAAGAAAGCCCAAAGGAAGCCCAAGGAAAGCCCAAAGAAAGCCCAAAGAAAACCCAAAGAAAGGGGAAAGAAAGCCAAAGGAAATCCCAAAGAAAGCCCAAAGAAAGCCCAAAGACAGCCCAAAGAAATCCCAAAGAAAGCCCAAAGAAAGGTGAAAGAAAGGGGAAAGAAAGCCCAAAGAAAGGGGAAAGAAAGCCCAAAGAAAGGGGAAAGAAATCCCAAAGAAAGGGGAAAGAAATCCCAAAGAAAGGGGAAAGAAAGCCCAAAGAAAGGGGAAAGAAAGCCCAAAGAAAGGGGAAAGAAAGCCCAAAGAAAGCCCAAAGAAAGCCCAAAGAAAGCCCAAAGAAAGCCCAAAGAAAGGGGAAAGAAAGCCCAAAGGAAGCCCAAGGAAAGCCCAAAGAAAGCCCAAAGAACACCCAAAGAAAGGGGAAAGAAAGCCAAAGGAAATCCCAAAGAAAGCCCAAAGAAAGCCCAAAGACAGCCCAAAGAAATCCCAAAGAAAGCCCAAAGAAAGGTGAAAGAAAGGGGAAAGAAAGCCCAAAGAAAGGGGGAAGAAAGCCCAAAGAAAGGGGAAAGAAAGCCCAAAGAAAGGGGAAAGAAAGCCCAAAGAAAGGGGAAAGAAAGCCCAAAGAAAGCCCAAAGAAAGGGGAAAGAAAGCCCAAAGAAATCCCAAAGAAAGCCCAAAGAAAGCCCAAGGAAAGGGGAAAGAATGCCCAAAGAAAGCCCAAAGAAAGGGGAAAGAAAGCCCAAAGAAAGGGAAAATAAAGAAGAAAGAAAGCCCAAAGAAAGCCCAAAGAAAGGGGAAAGAAAGCCCAAAGAAAGGGGAAAGAAAGCCCAAAGAAAGGGGAAAGAAAGCCCAAAGAAAGCCCAAAGAAAGCCCAAAGAAAGGGGAAAGAAAGCCCAAAGGAAGCCCAAGGAAAGCCCAAAGAAAGCCCAAAGAACACCCAAAGAAAGGGGAAAGAAAGCCAAAGGAAATCCCAAAGAAAGCCCAAAGAAAGCCCAAAGACAGCCCAAAGAAATCCCAAAGAAAGCCCAAAGAAAGGTGAAAGAAAGGGGAAAGAAAGCCCAAAGAAAGGGGGAAGAAAGCCCAAAGAAAGGGGAAAGAAAGCCCAAAGAAAGGGGAAAGAAAGCCCAAAGAAAGGGGAAAGAAAGCCCAAAGAAAGCCCAAAGAAAGGGGAAAGAAAGCCCAAAGAAATCCCAAAGAAAGCCCAAAGAAAGCCCAAGGAAAGGGGAAAGAATGCCCAAAGAAAGCCCAAAGAAAGGGGAAAGAAAGCCCAAAGAAAGGGAAAATAAAGAAGAAAGAAAGCCCAAAGAAAGCCCAAAGAAAGGGGAAAGAAAGCCCAAAGAAAGGGGAAAGAAAGCCCAAAGAAAGGGGAAAGAAAGCCCAAAGAAAGCCCAAAGAAAGCCCAAAGAAAGCCCAAAGAAAGCCCAAAGAAAGCCCAAAGAAAGGGGAAAGAAAGGCCAAAGAAAGGGGAAAGAAAGCCCAAAGAAAGCCCAAAGAAAGGGGAAAGAAGCCCAAAGAAAGCCCAAATAAAGCCCAAAGAAAGCCCAGAGAAAGCCCATAGAAAGCCCAAAGAAAGCCCAAAGAAAGGCCAAAGAAAGCCCCACGAAAGGGGAAAGAAAGCCCAAAGAAAGGGGAAAGAAAGCCCAAAGAAATCCCAAAGAAATTCCAAAGAAAGCCCAAAGAAAGCCCAAAGGAAGCCCAAGGAAAGCCCAAAGAAAGCCCAAAGAAAGCCCAAAGAAAGGGGAAAGAAAGCCCACAGAAAGCCCAAATAAAGGGGAAAGAAGCCAAAAGAAAGCCCAAATAAAGCCCAAAGAAAGCCCAGAGAAAGCCCATAGAAAGCCCAAAAAAGCCCAAAGAAAGGCCAAAGAAAGCCCAAAGAAAGGGGAAAGAAAGCCCAAAGAAAGCCACAAGAAAGCCACAAGAAAGGGGAAGAAAGCCCAAAGAAAGGGGAAAGAAAGCCCAAAGAAAGCCCAAAGAAAGCCCAAAGAAAGCCCAAAGAAAGCCCAAAGAAAGCCCAAAGAAAGCCCAAAGACAGCCCAAAGAAATCCCAAAGAAAGCCCAAAGAAAGGTGAAAGAAAGGGGAAAGAAAGCCCAAAGAAATGGGAAAGAAAGCCCAAAGAAAGGGGAAAGAAAGCCCAAAGAAATCCCAAAGAAAGCCCAAAGAAAGGGGGAAGAAAGCCCAAAGAAAGGGGAAAGAAAGCCCAAAGAAAGGGGAAAGAAAGCCCAAAGAAATCCCAAAGAAAGCCCAAAGAAAGGGGGAAGAAAGCCCAAAGAAAGGGGAAAGAAAGCCCAAAGAAAGGGGAAAGAAAGCCCAAAGAAAGGGGAAAGAAAGCCCAAAGAAAGCCCAAAGAAAGGGGAAAGAAAGCCCAAAGAAATCCCAAAGAAAGCCCAAAGAAAGCCCAAGGAAAGGGGAAAGAAAGCCCAAAGAAAGCCCAAAGAAAGGGGAAAGAAAGCCCAAAGAAAGGGAAAATAAAGAAGAAAGAAAGCCCAAAGAAAGCCCAAAGAAAGGGGAAAGAAAGCCCAAAGAAAGGGGAAAGAAAGCCCAAAGAAAGGGGAAAGAAAGCCCAAAGAAAGCCCAAAGAAAGCCCAAAGAAAGCCCAAAGAAAGCCCAAAGAAAGCCCAAAGAAAGGGGAAAGAAAGGCCAAAGAAAGGGGAAAGAAAGCCCAAAGAAAGCCCAAAGAAAGGGGAAAGAAGCCCAAAGAAAGCCCAAATAAAGCCCAAAGAAAGCCCAGAGAAAGCCCATAGAAAGCCCAAAGAAAGCCCAAAGAAAGGCCAAAGAAAGCCCCACGAAAGGGGAAAGAAAGCCCAAAGAAAGGGGAAAGAAAGCCCAAAGAAATCCCAAAGAAATTCCAAAGAAAGCCCAAAGAAAGCCCAAAGGAAGCCCAAGGAAAGCCCAAAGAAAGCCCAAAGAAAGCCCAAAGAAAGGGGAAAGAAAGCCCACAGAAAGCCCAAATAAAGGGGAAAGAAGCCAAAAGAAAGCCCAAATAAAGCCCAAAGAAAGCCCAGAGAAAGCCCATAGAAAGCCCAAAAAAGCCCAAAGAAAGGCCAAAGAAAGCCCAAAGAAAGGGGAAAGAAAGCCCAAAGAAAGCCACAAGAAAGCCACAAGAAAGGGGAAAGAAAGCCCAAAGAAAGGGGAAAGAAAGCCCAAAAAAAGCCCAAAGAAAGCCCAAGGAAAGCCCAAAGAAAGCACAAAGAAAGCCCAAAGAAAGCCCAAAGAAAGCCCAAACAAAGGGGAAAGAAAGCCCAAAGAAAGCCCAAGGAAAAGGGAAAGAAAACCCAAAGAAAGCCCAAAGAAAGGGGAAAGAAAGCCCAAAGAAAGCCCAAAGAAAGGGGAAAGAAAGCCCAAAGAAAGCCCAAAGAAAGGGGAAAGAAAGCCCAAAGAAAGGGGAAAGAAAGCCCAAAGAAAGCCCAAAGAAAGCCCATAGAAAGCCCAAAGAAAGGGGACAGAAAGCACAAAGAAAGGGGAAAGAAAGCCCAAAGAAAGGGGAAAGAAAGCCCAAAGAAAGGGGAAAGAAAGCCCAAAGAAAGCCCAAAGAAAGGGGAAAGAAAGGCCAAAGAAAGGGGAAAGAAAGCCCAAAGAAAGCCCAAATAAAGCCCAAAGAAAGCCCAGAGAAAGCCCATAGAAAGCCCAAAGAAAGCCCAAAGAAATCCCAAAGAAAGCCCAAAGAAAGCCCAAGGAAAGGGGAAAGAAAGCCCAAAGAAAGGTGAAAGAAAGCCCAAAGAAAGCCCAAAGAAAGCCCAAAGAAAGGGGAAAGAAAGCCCAAAGAAAGGGAAAATAAAGGAGAAAGAAAGCCCAAAGAAAGCCCAAAGAAAGGGGAAAGAAAGCCCAAAGAAAGGGGAAAGAAAGCCCAAAGAAAGCCCAAAGAAAGGGGAAAGAAAGCCCAAAGAAAGGGGAAAGAAAGCCCAAAGAAAAGGGAAAGAAAGCCCAAAGAAATGGGAGAGAAAGCCCAAAGAAATCCCAAAGAAAGGGGAAAGTAAGCACTAAGAAAGGGCAAAGAAAGCCCAAAGAAAGGGCAAAGAAAGCCCAAAGAAATGGCAAAGAAAGCCCAAAGAAAGGGCAAAGAAAGCCCAAAGAAAGGGGAAAGAAAGCCCTAAGAAAGGCCCAAGAAAGGGGAAGGAAAGCCCAAAGAAAGGGGAAAGAAAGCCCAAAGAAATCCCAAAGAAATCCCAAAGAAAGCCCAAAGAAAGCCCAAAGAAAGCCCAAAGGAAGCCCAAGGAAAGCCCAAAGAAAGGGGAAAGAAAGGGTTAAGAAAGCCCAAAGAAAGGGGAAAGAAAGCCCAAAGAAAGCCCAAAGACAGCCCAAAGAAAGCCCAAAGAAAGCCCAAATAAAGGGGAAAGAAAGCCCAAAGAAAGGGGAAAGAAAGCCCAAAGAAAGGGGAAAGAAATCCCAAAGAAAGGGAAAAGAAAGCCCAAAGAAAGGGGAAAGAAAGCCCAAAGAAAGGGGAAAGAAAGCCCAAAGAAAGGGGAAAGAAAGCCCAAAGAAAGCCCAAAGAAAGCCCAAAGAAAGGGGAAAGAAAGCCCAAAGAAAGCCCAAAGAAAGGGGAAAGAAAGGGGAAGATAGCCCAAAGAAAGCCCAAAGAAAGGGGAAAGAAAGCCCAAAGAAAGTCCAAAGAAAGGGGAAAGAAAGCCCAAAGAAAGCCCCAAGAAAGGGGAAAGAAAGCCCGAAGAAAGCCCAAAGAAAGCCTAAAGAAAGGGGAAAGAAACCCAAAAGAAAGCCCAAAGAAAGGGGAAAGAAAGCCCAAAGAAAGCCCAAAGAAAGCCCAAAGAAAGCCCAAAGAAAGGGGAAAGAAAACCCAAAGAAAGCCCAAAGAAAGGGGAAAGAAACCCCAAAGAAAGCCCAAAGAAAGCCCAAAGAAAGCCCAAAGAAAGGGGAAAGAAAGCCCAAAGAAAGGGGAAAGAAAGCCCAAAGAGAGCCGAAAGAAATCCCAAAGAAAGCCCAAAGAAAGGGGAAAGAAAGCCCAAAGAAAGGGGAAAGAAAGCCCAAAGAGAGCCGAAAGAAATCCCAAAGAAAGCCCAAAGAAAGGGGACAGAAAGCACAAAGAAAGCGGAAAGAAAGCCCAAAGAAAGGGGAAAGAAAGCCCAAAGAAAGGGGAAAGAAAGCCCAAAGAAAGCCCAAAGAAAGGGGAAAGAAAGGCCAAAGAAAGGGGAAAGAAAGCCCAAAGAAAGCCCAAATAAAGCCCAAAGAAAGCCCAGAGAAAGCCCATAGAAAGCCCAAAGAAAGCCCAAAGAAATCCCAAAGAAAGCCCAAGAAAGCCCAAGGAAAGGGGAAAGAAAGCCCAAAGAAAGGTGAAAGAAAGCCCAAAGAAAGCCCAAAGAAAGCCCAAAGAAAGGGGAGAGAAAGCCCAAAGAAATGGAAAATAAAGGAGAAAGAAAGCCCAAAGAAAGCCCAAAGAAAGGGGAAAGAAAGCCCAAAGAAAGGGGAAAGAAAGCCCAAAGAAAGCCCAAAGAAAGGGGAAAGAAAGCCCAAAGAAAGGGGAAAGAAAGCCCAAAGAAAAGGGAAAGAAAGCCCAAAGAAATGGGAGAGAAAGCCCAAAGAAATCCCAAAGAAAGGGGAAAGTAAGCACTAAGAAAGGGCAAAGAAAGCCCAAAGAAAGGGCAAAGAAAGCCCAAAGAAATGGCAAAGAAAGCCCAAAGAAAGGGCAAAGAAAGCCCAAAGAAAGGGGAAAGAAAGCCCTAAGAAAGCCCCAAGAAAGGGGAAAGAAAGCCCAAAGAAAGGGGAAAGAAAGCCCAAAGAAATCCCAAAGAAATCCCAAAGAAAGCCCAAAGAAAGCCCAAAGAAAGCCCAAAGGAAGCCCAAGGAAAGCCCAAAGAAAGGGGAAAGAAAGGGTTAAGAAAGCCCAAAGAAAGGGGAAAGAAAGCCCAAAGAAAGCCCAAAGACAGCCCAAAGAAAGCCCAAAGAAAGCACAAATAAAGGGGAAAGAAAGCCCAAAGAAAGGGGAAAGAAAGCCCAAAGAAAGGGGAAAGAAATCCCAAAGAAAGGGGAAAGAAAGCCCAAAGAAAGGGGAAAGAAAGCCCAAAGAAAGGGGAAAGAAAGCCCAAAGAAAGGGGAAAGAAAGCCCAAAGAAAGCCCAAAGAAAGCCCAAAGAAAGGGGAAAGAAAGCCCAAAGAAAGCCCAAAGAAAGGGGAAAGAAAGGGGAAGATAGCCCAAAGAAAGCCCAAAGAAAGGGGAAAGAAAGCCCAAAGAAAGTCCAAAGAAAGGGGAAAGAAAGCCCAAAGAAAGCCCCAAGAAAGGGGAAAGAAAGCCCAAAGAAAGCCCAAAGAAAGCCTAAAGAAAGGGGAAAGAAACCCAAAAGAAAGCCCAAAGAAAGGGGAAAGAAAGCCCAAAGAAAGCCCAAAGAAAGCCCAAAGAAAGCCCAAAGAAAGGGGAAAGAAAACCCAAAGAAAGCCCAAAGAAAGGGGAAAGAAACCCCAAAGAAAGCCCAAAGAAAGCCCAAAGAAAGCCCAAAGAAAGGGGAAAGAAAGCCCAAAGAAAGGGGAAAGAAAGCCCAAAGAGAGCCGAAAGAAATCCCAAAGAAAGCCCAAAGAAAGGGGAAAGAAAGCCCAAAGAAAGGGGAAAGAAAGCCCAAAGAGAGCCGAAAGAAATCCCAAAGAAAGCCCAAAGAAAGGGGACAGAAAGCACAAAGAAAGGGGAAAGAAAGCCCAAAGAAAGGGGAAAGAAAGCCCAAAGAAAGGGGAAAGAAAGCCCAAAGAAAGCCCAAAGAAAGGGGAAAGAAAGGCCAAAGAAAGGGGAAAGAAAGCCCAAAGAAAGCCCAAATAAAGCCCAAAGAAAGCCCAGAGAAAGCCCATAGAAAGCCCAAAGAAAGCCCAAAGAAATCCCAAAGAAAGCCCAAAGAAAGCCCAAGGAAAGGGGAAAGAAAGCCCAAAGAAAGGTGAAAGAAAGCCCAAAGAAAGCCCAAAGAAAGCCCAAAGAAAGGGGAAAGAAAGCCCAAAGAAATGGAAAATAAAGGAGAAAGAAAGCCCAAAGAAAGCCCAAAGAAAGGGGAAAGAAAGCCCAAAGAAAGGGGAAAGAAAGCCCAAAGAAAGCCCAAAGAAAGGGGAAAGAAAGCCCAAAGAAAGGGGAAAGAAAGCCCAAAGAAAAGGGAAAGAAAGCCCAAAGAAATGGGAGAGAAAGCCCAAAGAAATCCCAAAGAAAGGGGAAAGTAAGCACTAAGAAAGGGCAAAGAAAGCCCAAAGAAAGGGCAAAGAAAGCCCAAAGAAATGGCAAAGAAAGCCCAAAGAAAGGGCAAAGAAAGCCCAAAGAAAGGGGAAAGAAAGCCCTAAGAAAGCCCCAAGAAAGGGGAAAGAAAGCCCAAAGAAAGGGGAAAGAAAGCCCAAAGAAATCCCAAAGAAATCCCAAAGAAAGCCCAAAGAAAGCCCAAAGAAAGCCCAAAGGAAGCCCAAGGAAAGCCCAAAGAAAGGGGAAAGAAAGGGTTAAGAAAGCCCAAAGAAAGGGGAAAGAAAGCCCAAAGAAAGCCCAAAGACAGCCCAAAGAAAGCCCAAAGAAAGCCCAAATAAAGGGGAAAGAAAGCCCAAAGAAAGGGGAAAGAAAGCCCAAAGAAAGGGGAAAGAAATCCCAAAGAAAGGGGAAAGAAAGCCCAAAGAAAGGGGAAAGAAAGCCCAAAGAAAGGGGAAAGAAAGCCCAAAGAAAGGGGAAAGAAAGCCCAAAGAAAGCCCAAAGAAAGCCCAAAGAAAGGGGAAAGAAAGCCCAAAGAAAGCCCAAAGAAAGGGGAAAGAAAGGGGAAGATAGCCCAAAGAAAGCCCAAAGAAAGGGGAAAGAAAGCCCAAAGAAAGTCCAAAGAAAGGGGAAAGAAAGCCCAAAGAAAGCCCCAAGAAAGGGGAAAGAAAGCCCGAAGAAAGCCCAAAGAAAGCCTAAAGAAAGGGGAAAGAAACCCAAAAGAAAGCCCAAAGAAAGGGGAAAGAAAGCCCAAAGAAAGCCCAAAGAAAGCCCAAAGAAAGCCCAAAGAAAGGGGAAAGAAAACCCAAAGAAAGCCCAAAGAAAGGGGAAAGAAACCCCAAAGAAAGCCCAAAGAAAGCCCAAAGAAAGGGGAAAGAAAGCCCAAAGAAAGGGGAAAGAAAGCCCAAAGAGAGCCGAAAGAAATCCCAAAGAAAGCCCAAAGAAAGGGGAAAGAAAGCCCAAAGAAAGGCCAAAAAAAGCCCAAAGAAAGCCCAAGGAAAGCCCAAAGAAAGTCCAAAGAAAGCCCAAAGAAAGCCCAAAGAAAGCCCAAAGAAAGCCCAAAGAAAGCCCAAACAAAGGGGAAAGAAAGCCCAAAGAAAGCCCAAGGAAAAGGGAAAGAAAGTCCAAAGAAAGCCCAAAGAAAGGGGAAAGAAAGCCCAAAGAAAGCCCAAAGAAAGGGGAAAGAAAGCCCAAAGAAAGCCCAAGAAAGGGGAAAGAAAGCCCAAAGAAAGGGGAAAGAAAGCCCAAAGAAACCCCAAAGAAAGAGGAAAGAAAGCCCAAAGAAAGGGGAAAGAAAGCCCAAAGAAAGGGGAAAGAAAGCCCAAAGAAAGGGGAAAGAAAGCCCAAAGAAAGCCCAAAGAAAGGGGAAAGAAAGCCCAAAGAAAGAGGAAAGAAAGCCCAAAGAAAGCCCAAAGAAAGACCAAAGAAAGCCAAGAGAAAGCCCATAGAAAGCCCAAAGAAAGCCCAAAGAAAGGCCAAAGAAAGCCCAAAGAAAGGGGAAAGAAAGCCCAAAGAAAGGGGAAAGAAAGCCCAAAGAAAGCCACAAGAAAGGGGAAAGAAAGCCCAAAGAAAGGGGAAAGAAAGCCCAAGGAAATGCCAAAGAAAGCCCAAAGAAAGCCCAAGGAAAGGGGAAAGAAAGCCCAAAGAAAGCCCAAAGAAAGGGGAAAGAAAGCCCAAAGAAAGGGAAAATAAAGGAGAAAGAAAGCCCAAAGAAAGCCCAAAGAAAGGGGAAAGAAAGCCCAAAGAAAGGGGAAAGAAAGCCCAAAGAGAGGGGAAAGAAAGCCCAAAGAAAGCCCAAAGAAAGGAGAAAGAAGCCCAAAGAAAGGGGAAAGAAAGCCCAAAGAAAGGGGAAAGAAAGCCCAAAGAAAGGGGAAAGAAAGCCCAAAGAAAGCCCAAAGAAAGCCCAAAGAAAGCCCAGAGAAAGCCCATAGAAAGCCCAAAGAAAGCCCAAAGAAAGGCCAAAGAAAGCCCAAAGAAAGGGGAAAGAAAGCCCAAAGAGAGGGGAAAGAAAGCCCAAAGAAAGCCCAAAGAAAGCCCAAAGAAAGGGGAAAGAAAGCCCAAAGAAATTGAAAATAAAGGAGAAAGAAAGCCCAAAGAAAGCCCAAAGAAAGGGGAAAGAAAGCCCAAAGAAAGGGGAAAGAAAGCCCAAAGAAAGCCCAAAGAAAGGGGAAAGAAAGCCCAAAGAAAGGGGAAAGAAAGCCCAAAGAAAAGGGAAAGAAAGCCCAAAGAAATGGGAGAGAAAGCCCAAAGAAATCCCAAAGAAAGGGGAAAGTAAGCACTAAGAAAGGGCAAAGAAAGCCCAAAGAAAGGGCAAAGAAAGCCCAAAGAAATGGCAAAGAAAGCCCAAAGAAAGGGCAAAGAAAGCCCAAAGAAAGGGGAAAGAAAGCCCTAAGAAAGCCCCAAGAAAGTGGAAAGAAAGCCCAAAGAAAGGGGAAAGAAAGCCCAAAGAAATCCCAAAGAAATCCCAAAGAAAGCCCAAAGAAAGCCCAAAGAAAGCCCAAAGGAAGCCCAAGGAAAGCCCAAAGAAAGGGGAAAGAAAGGGTTAATAAAGCCCAAAGAAAGGGGAAAGAAAGCCCAAAGAAAGCCCAAAGACAGCCCAAAGAAAGCCCAAAGAAAGCCCAAATAAAGGGGAAAGAAAGCCCAAAGAAAGGGGAAAGAAAGCCCAAAGAAAGGGGAAAGAAATCCCAAAGAAAGGGGAAAGAAAGCCCAAAGAAAGGGGAAAGAAAGCCCAAAGAAAGGGGAAAGAAAGCCCAAAGAAAGGGGAAAGAAAGCCCAAAGAAAGCCCAAAGAAAGCCCAAAGAAAGGGGAAAGAAAGCCCAAAGAAAGCCCAAAGAAAGGGGAAAGAAAGGGGAAGATAGCCCAAAGAAAGCCCAAAGAAAGGGGAAAGAAAGCCCAAAGAAAGTCCAAAGAAAGGGGAAAGAAAGCCCAAAGAAAGCCCCAAGAAAGGGGAAAGAAAGCCCGAAGAAAGCCCAAAGAAAGCCTAAAGAAAGGGGAAAGAAACCCAAAAGAAAGCCCAAAGAAAGGGGAAAGAAAGCCCAAAGAAAGCCCAAAGAAAGCCCAAAGAAAGCCCAAAGAAAGGGGAAAGAAAACCCAAAGAAAGCCCAAAGAAAGGGGAAAGAAACCCCAAAGAAAGCCCAAAGAAAGCCCAAAGAAAGGGGAAAGAAAGCCCAAAGAAAGGGGAAAGAAAGCCCAAAGAGAGCCGAAAGAAATCCCAAAGAAAGCCCAAAGAAAGGGGAAAGAAAGCCCAAAGAAAGGCCAAAAAAAGCCCAAAGAAAGCCCAAGGAAAGCCCAAAGAAAGCCCAAAGAAAGCCCAAAGAAAGCCCAAAGAAAGCCCAAAGAAAGCCCAAAGAAAGCCCAAACAAAGGGGAAAGAAAGCCCAAAGAAAGCCCAAGGAAAAGGGAAAGAAAGTCCAAAGAAAGCCCAAAGAAAGGGGAAAGAAAGCCCAAAGAAAGCCCAAAGAAAGGGGAAAGAAAGCCCAAAGAAAGCCCAAAGAAAGGGGAAAGAAAGCCCAAAGAAAGGGGAAAGAAAGCCCAAAGAAACCCCAAAGAAAGAGGAAAGAAAGCCCAAAGAAAGGGGAAAGAAAGCCCAAAGAAAGGGGAAAGAAAGCCCAAAGAAAGGGGAAAGAAAGCCCAAAGAAAGCCCAAAGAAAGGGGAAAGAAAGCCCAAAGAAAGGGGAAAGAAAGCCCAAAGAAAGCCCAAAGAAAGACCAAAGAAAGCCAAGAGAAAGCCCATAGAAAGCCCAAAGAAAGCCCAAAGAAAGGCCAAAGAAAGCCCAAAGAAAGGGGAAAGAAAGCCCCAAGAAAGGGGAAAGAAAGCCCAAAGAAAGCCACAAGAAAGGGGAAAGAAAGCCCAAAGAAAGGGGAAAGAAAGCCCAAGGAAATGCCAAAGAAAGCCCAAAGAAAGCCCAAGGAAAGGGGAAAGAAAGCCCAAAGAAAGCCCAAAGAAAGGGGAAAGAAAGCCCAAAGAAAGGGAAAATAAAGGAGAAAGAAAGGGGAAAGAAAGCCCAAAGAAAGCCCAAAGAAAGACCAAAGAAAGCCAAGAGAAAGCCCATAGAAAGCCCAAAGAAAGCCCAAAGAAAGGCCAAAGAAAGCCCGAAGAAAGGGGAAAGAAAGCCCAAAGAAAGGGGAAAGAAAGCCCAAAGAAAGCCCAAAGAAAGGGGAAAGAAAGCCCAAAGAAAGGGGAAAGAAAGCCCAAAGAGAGGGGAAAGAAAGCCCAAAGAAAGCCCAAAGAAAGGAGAAAGAAGCCCAAAGAAAGCCCAAATAAAGCCCAAAGAAAGGGGAAAGAAAGCCCAAAGAAAGGGGAAAGAAAGCCCAAAGAAAGCCCAAAGAAAGCCCAAAGAAAGCCCAGAGAAAGCCCATAGAAAGCCCAAAGAAAGCCCAAAGAAAGGCCAAAGAAAGCCCAAAGAAAGGGGAAAGAAAGCCCAAAGAAAGGGGAAAGAAAGCCCAAAGAAAGCCACAAGAAAGGGGAAAGAAAGCCCAAAGAAAGGGGAAAGAAAGCCCAAGGAAATGCCAAAGAAAGCCCAAAGAAAGCCCAAGGAAAGGGGAAAGAAAGCCCAAAGAAAGCCCAAAGAAAGGGGAAAGAAAGCCCAAAGAAAGGGAAAATAAAGGAGAAAGAAAGCCCAAAGAAAGCCCAAAGAAAGGGGAAAGAAAGCCCAAAGAAAGGGGAAAGAAAGCCCAAAGAGAGGGGAAAGAAAGCCCAAAGAAAGCCCAAAGAAAGGAGAAAGAAGCCCAAAGAAAGGGGAAAGAAAGCCCAAAGAAAGGGGAAAGAAAGCCCAAAGAAAGAGAAAGAAAGCCCAAAGAAAGCCCAAAGAAAGGGGAAAGTAAGCCCTAAGAAAGGGGAAAGAAAGCCCAAAGAAAGGGCAAAGAAAGCCCAAAGAAAGGGCAAAGAAAGCCAAAAGAAAGGGGAAAGAAAGCCCAAAGAAGGGGGAAAGAAAGCCCAAAGAAATCCCAAAGAAAGCCCAAAGAAAGCCCAAAGAAAGCCCAAAGAAAGCCCAAAGGAAGCCCAAGGAAAGCCCAAAGAAAGCCCAAAGAAAGCCCAAAGAAAGGGGAAAGAAAGCCCAAAGAAAGCCCAAAGAAAGCCCAAAGAAAGCCCAAACACAGACCAAAAAAAGCCCAAAGAAAGCCCAAAGAAAGGGGAATGAAAGCCCAAAGAAAGGGGAAAGAAAGCCCAAAGAAAGGGGAAAGAAATCCCAAAGAAAGGGGAAAGAAAGCCAAAGAAAGGGGAAAGAAAGCCCAAAGAAAGGGGAAGGAAAGCCGAAAGAAAGGCCAAAGAAAGCCCAAAGAAAGCAGAATGAAAGGGAAAGAAAGCCCAAAGAAAGGGGAAAGAAAGCCCAAAGAAAGGGGAAAGAAAGCCCAAAGAAAGGGGAAAGAAAGCCCAAAGAAAGCCCAAAGAAAGCCCAAAGAAAGGGGAAAGAAAGCCCAAAGAAAGGGGAAAGAAAGGGGAAGATAGCCCAAAGAAAGCCCAAAGAAAGGGGAAAGAAAGCCCAAAGAAAGTCCAAAGAAAGGGGAAAGAAAGGCCAAAGAAAGCCCAAAGAAAAGCCAAAGAAAGCCCAAAGAAACGGGAAAGAAAGCCAAAGAAAGCCCAAAGAAAGGGTAAAGAAAGCCCAAAGAAAGGGGAAAGAAAGCCCAAAGAAAGCCCAAAGAAAGCCCCAAGAAAGGGGAAAGAAAGCCCAAAGAAAGGGGAAAGAAAGCCAAAGAAAGCCCAAAGAAAGCCCAAAGAAAGCCCAAAGAAAGCCCAAAGAAAGCCCAAAGAAAGCCCAAAGAAAGGGGAAAGAAAGCCCAAAGGAAGCCCAAGGAAAGCCCAAAGAAAGCCCAAAGAAAACCCAAAGAAAGGGGAAAGAAAGCCAAAGGAAATCCCAAAGAAAGCCCAAAGAAAGCCCAAAGACAGCCCAAGAAATCCCAAAGAAAGCCCAAAGAAAGGTGAAAGAAAGGGGAAAGAAAGCCCAAAGAAAGGGGAAAGAAAGCCCAAAGAAAGGGGAAAGAAATCCCAAAGAAAGGGGAAAGAAATCCCAAAGAAAGGGGAAAGAAAGCCCAAAGAAAGGGGAAAGAAAGCCCAAAGAAAGGGGAAAGAAAGCCCAAAGAAAGCCCAAAGAAAGCCCAAAGAAAGCCCAAAGAAAGCCCAAAGAAAGCCCAAAGAAAGGGGAAAGAAAGCCCAAAGGAAGCCCAAGGAAAGCCCAAAGAAAGCCCAAAGAACACCCAAAGAAAGGGGAAAGAAAGCCAAAGGAAATCCCAAAGAAAGCCCAAAGAAAGCCCAAAGACAGCCCAAAGAAATCCCAAAGAAAGCCCAAAGAAAGGTGAAAGAAAGGGGAAAGAAAGCCCAAAGAAAGGGGGAAGAAAGCCCAAAGAAAGGGGAAAGAAAGCCCAAAGAAAGGGGAAAGAAAGCCAAAGAAAGGGGAAAGAAAGCCCAAAGAAAGCCCAAAGAAAGCCCAAAGAAAGCCCAAGGAAAGGGGAAAGAAAGCCCAAAGAAAGCCCAAAGAAAGGTGAAAGAAAGCCCAAAGAAAGCCCAAAGAAAGCCCAAAGAAAGGGGAAAGAAAGCCCAAAGAAAGGGAAAATAAAGGAGAAAGAAAGCCCAAAGAAAGCCCAAAGAAAGGGGAAAGAAAGCCCAAAGAAAGGGGAAAGAAAGCCCAAAGAAAGCCCAAAGAAAGGGGAAAGAAAGCCCAAAGAAAGGGGAAAGAAAGCCAAAAGAAAAGGGAAAGAAAGCCCAAAGAAATGGGAGAGAAAGCCCAAAGAAAGCCCAAAGAAAGGGGAAAGTAAGCACTAAGAAAGGGCAAAGAAAGCCCAAAGAAAGGGCAAAAAAAGCCCAAAGAAATGGCAAAGAAAGCCCAAAGAAAGGGCAAAGAAAGCCCAAAGAAAGGGGAAAGAAAGCCCTAAGAAAGCCCAAAGAAAGCCCAAAGAAAGGGGAAAGAAAGCCCAAAGAAATGGAAAATAAAGGAGAAAGAAAGCCCAAAGAAAGCCCAAAGAAAGGGGAAAGAAAGCCCAAAGAAAGGGGAAAGAAAGCCCAAAGAAAGCCCAAAGAAAGGGGAAAGAAAGCCCAAAGAAAGGGGAAAGAAAGCCCAAAGAAAAGGGAAAGAAAGCCCAAAGAAATGGGAGAGAAAGCCCAAAGAAATCCCAAAGAAAGGGGAAAGTAAGCACTAAGAAAGGGCAAAGAAAGCCCAAAGAAAGGGCAAAGAAAGCCCAAAGAAATGGCAAAGAAAGCCCAAAGAAAGGGCAAAGAAAGCCCAAAGAAAGGGGAAAGAAAGCCCTAAGAAAGCCCCAAGAAAGGGGAAAGAAAGCCCAAAGAAAGGGGAAAGAAAGCCCAAAGAAATCCCAAAGAAATCCCAAAGAAAGCCCAAAGAAAGCCCAAAGAAAGCCCAAAGGAAGCCCAAGGAAAGCCCAAAGAAAGGGGAAAGAAAGGGTTAATAAAGCCCAAAGAAAGGGGAAAGAAAGCCCAAAGAAAGCCCAAAGACAGCCCAAAGAAAGCCCAAAGAAAGCCCAAATAAAGGGGAAAGAAAGCCCAAAGAAAGGGGAAAGAAAGCCCAAAGAAAGGGGAAAGAAATCCCAAAGAAAGGGGAAAGAAAGCCCAAAGAAAGGGGAAAGAAAGCCCAAAGAAAGGGGAAAGAAAGCCCAAAGAAAGGGGAAAGAAAGCCCAAAGAAAGCCCAAAGAAAGCCCAAAGAAAGGGGAAAGAAAGCCCAAAGAAAGCCCAAAGAAAGGGGAAAGAAAGGGGAAGATAGCCCAAAGAAAGCCCAAAGAAAGGGGAAAGAAAGCCCAAAGAAAGTCCAAAGAAAGGGGAAAGAAAGCCCAAAGAAAGCCCCAAGAAAGGGGAAAGAAAGCCCGAAGAAAGCCCAAAGAAAGCCTAAAGAAAGGGGAAAGAAACCCAAAAGAAAGCCCAAAGAAAGGGGAAAGAAAGCCCAAAGAAAGCCCAAAGAAAGCCCAAAGAAAGCCCAAAGAAAGGGGAAAGAAAACCCAAAGAAAGCCCAAAGAAAGGGGAAAGAAACCCCAAAGAAAGCCCAAAGAAAGCCCAAAGAAAGGGGAAAGAAAGCCCAAAGAAAGGGGAAAGAAAGCCCAAAGAGAGCCGAAAGAAATCCCAAAGAAAGCCCAAAGAAAGGGGAAAGAAAGCCCAAAGAAAGGCCAAAAAAAGCCCAAAGAAAGCCCAAGGAAAGCCCAAAGAAAGCCCAAAGAAAGCCCAAAGAAAGCCCAAAGAAAGCCCAAAGAAAGCCCAAAGAAAGCCCAAACAAAGGGGAAAGAAAGCCCAAAGAAAGCCCAAGGAAAAGGGAAAGAAAGTCCAAAGAAAGCCCAAAGAAAGGGGAAAGAAAGCCCAAAGAAAGCCCAAAGAAAGGGGAAAGAAAGCCCAAAGAAAGCCCAAAGAAAGGGGAAAGAAAGCCCAAAGAAAGGGGAAAGAAAGCCCAAAGAAACCCCAAAGAAAGAGGAAAGAAAGCCCAAAGAAAGGGGAAAGAAAGCCCAAAGAAAGGGGAAAGAAAGCCCAAAGAAAGGGGAAAGAAAGCCCAAAGAAAGCCCAAAGAAAGGGGAAAGAAAGCCCAAAGAAAGGGGAAAGAAAGCCCAAAGAAAGCCCAAAGAAAGACCAAAGAAAGCCAAGAGAAAGCCCATAGAAAGCCCAAAGAAAGCCCAAAGAAAGGCCAAAGAAAGCCCAAAGAAAGGGGAAAGAAAGCCCCAAGAAAGGGGAAAGAAAGCCCAAAGAAAGCCACAAGAAAGGGGAAAGAAAGCCCAAAGAAAGGGGAAAGAAAGCCCAAGGAAATGCCAAAGAAAGCCCAAAGAAAGCCCAAGGAAAGGGGAAAGAAAGCCCAAAGAAAGCCCAAAGAAAGGGGAAAGAAAGCCCAAAGAAAGGGAAAATAAAGGAGAAAGAAAGGGGAAAGAAAGCCCAAAGAAAGCCCAAAGAAAGCCCGAAGAAAGGGGAAAGAAAGCCCAAAGAAAGGGGAAAGAAAGCCCAAAGAAAGCCCAAAGAAAGGGGAAAGAAAGCCCAAAGAAAGGGGAAAGAAAGCCCAAAGAGAGGGGAAAGAAAGCCCAAAGAAAGCCCAAAGAAAGGAGAAAGAAGCCCAAAGAAAGCCCAAATAAAGCCCAAAGAAAGGGGAAAGAAAGCCCAAAGAAAGGGGAAAGAAAGCCCAAAGAAAGCCCAAAGAAAGCCCAAAGAAAGCCCAGAGAAAGCCCATAGAAAGCCCAAAGAAAGCCCAAAGAAAGGCCAAAGAAAGCCCAAAGAAAGGGGAAAGAAAGCCCAAAGAAAGGGGAAAGAAAGCCCAAAGAAAGCCACAAGAAAGGGGAAAGAAAGCCCAAAGAAAGGGGAAAGAAAGCCCAAGGAAATGCCAAAGAAAGCCCAAAGAAAGCCCAAGGAAAGGGGAAAGAAAGCCCAAAGAAAGCCCAAAGAAAGGGGAAAGAAAGCCCAAAGAAAGGGAAAATAAAGGAGAAAGAAAGCCCAAAGAAAGCCCAAAGAAAGGGGAAAGAAAGCCCAAAGAAAGGGGAAAGAAAGCCCAAAGAGAGGGGAAAGAAAGCCCAAAGAAAGCCCAAAGAAAGGAGAAAGAAGCCCAAAGAAAGGGGAAAGAAAGCCCAAAGAAAGGGGAAAGAAAGCCCAAAGAAAGAGAAAGAAAGCCCAAAGAAAGCCCAAAGAAAGGGGAAAGTAAGCCCTAAGAAAGGGGAAAGAAAGCCCAAAGAAAGGGCAAAGAAAGCCCAAAGAAAGGGCAAAGAAAGCCAAAAGAAAGGGGAAAGAAAGCCCAAAGAAGGGGGAAAGAAAGCCCAAAGAAATCCCAAAGAAAGCCCAAAGAAAGCCCAAAGAAAGCCCAAAGAAAGCCCAAAGGAAGCCCAAGGAAAGCCCAAAGAAAGCCCAAAGAAAGCCCAAAGAAAGGGGAAAGAAAGCCCAAAGAAAGCCCAAAGAAAGCCCAAAGAAAGCCCAAACACAGACCAAAAAAAGCCCAAAGAAAGCCCAAAGAAAGGGGAATGAAAGCCCAAAGAAAGGGGAAAGAAAGCCCAAAGAAAGGGGAAAGAAATCCCAAAGAAAGGGGAAAGAAAGCCAAAGAAAGGGGAAAGAAAGCCCAAAGAAAGGGGAAGGAAAGCCGAAAGAAAGGCCAAAGAAAGCCCAAAGAAAGCAGAATGAAAGGGAAAGAAAGCCCAAAGAAAGGGGAAAGAAAGCCCAAAGAAAGGGGAAAGAAAGCCCAAAGAAAGGGGAAAGAAAGCCCAAAGAAAGCCCAAAGAAAGCCCAAAGAAAGGGGAAAGAAAGCCCAAAGAAAGGGGAAAGAAAGGGGAAGATAGCCCAAAGAAAGCCCAAAGAAAGGGGAAAGAAAGCCCAAAGAAAGTCCAAAGAAAGGGGAAAGAAAGGCCAAAGAAAGCCCAAAGAAAAGCCAAAGAAAGCCCAAAGAAACGGGAAAGAAAGCCCAAAGAAAGCCCAAAGAAAGGGTAAAGAAAGCCCAAAGAAAGGGGAAAGAAAGCCCAAAGAAAGCCCAAAGAAAGCCCCAAGAAAGGGGAAAGAAAGCCCAAAGAAAGGGGAAAGAAAGCCCAAAGAAAGCCCAAAGAAAGCCCAAAGAAAGCCCAAAGAAAGCCCAAAGAAAGCCCAAAGAAAGCCCAAAGAAAGGGGAAAGAAAGCCCAAAGGAAGCCCAAGGAAAGCCCAAAGAAAGCCCAAAGAAAACCCAAAGAAAGGGGAAAGAAAGCCAAAGGAAATCCCAAAGAAAGCCCAAAGAAAGCCCAAAGACAGCCCAAAGAAATCCCAAAGAAAGCCCAAAGAAAGGTGAAAGAAAGGGGAAAGAAAGCCCAAAGAAAGGGGAAAGAAAGCCCAAAGAAAGGGGAAAGAAATCCCAAAGAAAGGGGAAAGAAATCCCAAAGAAAGGGGAAAGAAAGCCCAAAGAAAGGGGAAAGAAAGCCCAAAGAAAGGGGAAAGAAAGCCCAAAGAAAGCCCAAAGAAAGCCCAAAGAAAGCCCAAAGAAAGCCCAAAGAAAGCCCAAAGAAAGGGGAAAGAAAGCCCAAAGGAAGCCCAAGGAAAGCCCAAAGAAAGCCCAAAGAACACCCAAAGAAAGGGGAAAGAAAGCCAAAGGAAATCCCAAAGAAAGCCCAAAGAAAGCCCAAAGACAGCCCAAAGAAATCCCAAAGAAAGCCCAAAGAAAGGTGAAAGAAAGGGGAAAGAAAGCCCAAAGAAAGGGGAAGAAAGCCCAAAGAAAGGGGAAAGAAAGCCCAAAGAAAGGGGAAAGAAAGCCAAAGAAAGGGGAAAGAAAGCCCAAAGAAAGCCCAAAGAAAGCCCAAAGAAAGCCCAAGGAAAGGGGAAAGAAAGCCCAAAGAAAGCCCAAAGAAAGGTGAAAGAAAGCCCAAAGAAAGCCCAAAGAAAGCCCAAAGAAAGGGGAAAGAAAGCCCAAAGAAAGGGAAAATAAAGGAGAAAGAAAGCCCAAAGAAAGCCCAAAGAAAGGGGAAAGAAAGCCCAAAGAAAGGGGAAAGAAAGCCCAAAGAAAGCCCAAAGAAAGGGGAAAGAAAGCCCAAAGAAAGGGGAAAGAAAGCCAAAAGAAAAGGGAAAGAAAGCCCAAAGAAATGGGAGAGAAAGCCCAAAGAAAGCCCAAAGAAAGGGGAAAGTAAGCACTAAGAAAGGGCAAAGAAAGCCCAAAGAAAGGGCAAAAAAAGCCCAAAGAAATGGCAAAGAAAGCCCAAAGAAAGGGCAAAGAAAGCCCAAAGAAAGGGGAAAGAAAGCCCTAAGAAAGCCCAAAGAAAGCCCAAAGAAAGGGGAAAGAAAGCCCAAAGAAATGGAAAATAAAGGAGAAAGAAAGCCCAAAGAAAGCCCAAAGAAAGGGGAAAGAAAGCCCAAAGAAAGGGGAAAGAAAGCCCAAAGAAAGCCCAAAGAAAGGGGAAAGAAAGCCCAAAGAAAGGGGAAAGAAAGCCCAAAGAAAAGGGAAAGAAAGCCCAAAGAAATGGGAGAGAAAGCCCAAAGAAATCCCAAAGAAAGGGGAAAGTAAGCACTAAGAAAGGGCAAAGAAAGCCCAAAGAAAGGGCAAAGAAAGCCCAAAGAAATGGCAAAGAAAGCCCAAAGAAAGGGCAAAGAAAGCCCAAAGAAAGGGGAAAGAAAGCCCTAAGAAAGCCCCAAGAAAGGGGAAAGAAAGCCCAAAGAAAGGGGAAAGAAAGCCCAAAGAAATCCCAAAGAAATCCCAAAGAAAGCCCAAAGAAAGCCCAAAGAAAGCCCAAAGGAAGCCCAAGGAAAGCCCAAAGAAAGGGGAAAGAAAGGGTTAAGAAAGCCCAAAGAAAGGGGAAAGAAAGCCCAAAGAAAGCCCAAAGACAGCCCAAAGAAAGCCCAAAGAAAGCCCAAATAAAGGGGAAAGAAAGCCCAAAGAAAGGGGAAAGAAAGCCCAAAGAAAGGGGAAAGAAATCCCAAAGAAAGGGGAAAGAAAGCCCAATGAAAGGGGAAAGAAAGCCCAAAGAAAGGGGAAAGAAAGCCCAAAGAAAGGGGAAAGAAAGCCCAAAGAAAGCCCAAAGAAAGCCCAAAGAAAGGGGAAAGAAAGCCCAAAGAAAGCCCAAAGAAAGGGGAAAGAAAGGGGAAGATAGCCCAAAGAAAGCCCAAAGAAAGGGGAAAGAAAGCCCAAAGAAAGTCCAAAGAAAGGGGAAAGAAAGCCCAAAGAAAGCCCCAAGAAAGGGGAAAGAAAGCCCGAAGAAAGCCCAAAGAAAGCCTAAAGAAAGGGGAAAGAAACCCAAAAGAAAGCCCAAAGAAAGGGGAAAGAAAGCCCAAAGAAAGCCCAAAGAAAGCCCAAAGAAAGCCCAAAGAAAGGGGAAAGAAAACCCAAAGAAAGCCCAAAGAAAGGGGAAAGAAACCCCAAAGAAAGCCCAAAGAAAGCCCAAAGAAAGGGGAAAGAAAGCCCAAAGAAAGGGGAAAGAAAGCCCAAAGAGAGCCGAAAGAAATCCCAAAGAAAGCCCAAAGAAAGGGGAAAGAAAGCCCAAAGAAAGGCCAAAAAAAGCCCAAAGAAAGCCCAAGGAAAGCCCAAAGAAAGTCCAAAGAAAGCCCAAAGAAAGCCCAAAGAAAGCCCAAAGAAAGCCCAAAGAAAGCCCAAACAAAGGGGAAAGAAAGCCCAAAGAAAGCCCAAGGAAAAGGGAAAGAAAGTCCAAAGAAAGCCCAAAGAAAGGGGAAAGAAAGCCCAAAGAAAGCCCAAAGAAAGGGGAAAGAAAGCCCAAAGAAAGCCCAAGAAAGGGGAAAGAAAGCCCAAAGAAAGGGGAAAGAAAGCCCAAAGAAACCCCAAAGAAAGAGGAAAGAAAGCCCAAAGAAAGGGGAAAGAAAGCCCAAAGAAAGGGGAAAGAAAGCCCAAAGAAAGGGGAAAGAAAGCCCAAAGAAAGCCCAAAGAAAGGGGAAAGAAAGCCCAAAGAAAGGGGAAAGAAAGCCCAAAGAAAGCCCAAAGAAAGCCAAGAGAAAGCCCATAGAAAGCCCAAAGAAAGCCCAAAGAAAGGCCAAAGAAAGCCCAAAGAAAGGGGAAAGAAAGCCCAAAGAAAGGGGAAAGAAAGCCCAAAGAAAGCCACAAGAAAGGGGAAAGAAAGCCCAAAGAAAGGGGAAAGAAAGCCCAAGGAAATGCCAAAGAAAGCCCAAAGAAAGCCCAAGGAAAGGGGAAAGAAAGCCCAAAGAAAGCCCAAAGAAAGGGGAAAGAAAGCCCAAAGAAAGGGAAAATAAAGGAGAAAGAAAGCCCAAAGAAAGCCCAAAGAAAGGGGAAAGAAAGCCCAAAGAAAGGGGAAAGAAAGCCCAAAGAGAGGGGAAAGAAAGCCCAAAGAAAGCCCAAAGAAAGGAGAAAGAAGCCCAAAGAAAGGGGAAAGAAAGCCCAAAGAAAGGGGAAAGAAAGCCCAAAGAAAGGGGAAAGAAAGCCCAAAGAAAGCCCAAAGAAAGCCCAAAGAAAGCCCAGAGAAAGCCCATAGAAAGCCCAAAGAAAGCCCAAAGAAAGGCCAAAGAAAGCCCAAAGAAAGGGGAAAGAAAGCCCAAAGAAAGGGGAAAGAAAGCCCAAAGAAAGCCACAAGAAAGGGGAAAGAAAGCCCAAAGAAAGGGGAAAGAAAGCCCAAGGAAATGCCAAAGAAAGCCCAAAGAAAGCCCAAGGAAAGAGGAAAGAAAGCCCAAAGAAAGCCCAAAGAAAGGGGAAAGAAAGCCCAAAGAAAGGGAAAATAAAGGAGAAAGAAAGCCCAAAGAAAGCCCAAAGAAAGGGGAAAGAAAGCCCAAAGAAAGGGGAAAGAAAGCCCAAAGAGAGGGGAAAGAAAGCCCAAAGAAAGCCCAAAGAAAGCCCAAAGAAAGGGGAAAGAAAGCCCAAAGAAATTGAAAATAAAGGAGAAAGAAAGCCCAAAGAAAGCCCAAAGAAAGGGGAAAGAAAGCCCAAAGAAAGGGGAAAGAAAGCCCAAAGAAAGCCCAAAGAAAGGGGAAAGAAAGCCCAAAGAAAGGGGAAAGAAAGCCCAAAGAAAAGGGAAAGAAAGCCCAAAGAAATGGGAGAGAAAGCCCAAAGAAATCCCAAAGAAAGGGGAAAGTAAGCACTAAGAAAGGGCAAAGAAAGCCCAAAGAAAGGGCAAAGAAAGCCCAAAGAAATGGCAAAGAAAGCCCAAAGAAAGGGCAAAGAAAGCCCAAAGAAAGGGGAAAGAAAGCCCTAAGAAAGCCCCAAGAAAGTGGAAAGAAAGCCCAAAGAAAGGGGAAAGAAAGCCCAAAGAAATCCCAAAGAAATCCCAAAGAAAGCCCAAAGAAAGCCCAAAGAAAGCCCAAAGGAAGCCCAAGGAAAGCCCAAAGAAAGGGGAAAGAAAGGGTTAATAAAGCCCAAAGAAAGGGGAAAGAAAGCCCAAAGAAAGCCCAAAGACAGCCCAAAGAAAGCCCAAAGAAAGCCCAAATAAAGGGGAAAGAAAGCCCAAAGAAAGGGGAAAGAAAGCCCAAAGAAAGGGGAAAGAAATCCCAAAGAAAGGGGAAAGAAAGCCCAAAGAAAGGGGAAAGAAAGCCCAAAGAAAGGGGAAAGAAAGCCCAAAGAAAGGGGAAAGAAAGCCCAAAGAAAGCCCAAAGAAAGCCCAAAGAAAGGGGAAAGAAAGCCCAAAGAAAGCCCAAAGAAAGGGGAAAGAAAGGGGAAGATAGCCCAAAGAAAGCCCAAAGAAAGGGGAAAGAAAGCCCAAAGAAAGTCCAAAGAAAGGGGAAAGAAAGCCCAAAGAAAGCCCCAAGAAAGGGGAAAGAAAGCCCGAAGAAAGCCCAAAGAAAGCCTAAAGAAAGGGGAAAGAAACCCAAAAGAAAGCCCAAAGAAAGGGGAAAGAAAGCCCAAAGAAAGCCCAAAGAAAGCCCAAAGAAAGCCCAAAGAAAGGGGAAAGAAAACCCAAAGAAAGCCCAAAGAAAGGGGAAAGAAACCCCAAAGAAAGCCCAAAGAAAGCCCAAAGAAAGGGGAAAGAAAGCCCAAAGAAAGGGGAAAGAAAGCCCAAAGAGAGCCGAAAGAAATCCCAAAGAAAGCCCAAAGAAAGGGGAAAGAAAGCCCAAAGAAAGGCCAAAAAAAGCCCAAAGAAAGCCCAAGGAAAGCCCAAAGAAAGCCCAAAGAAAGCCCAAAGAAAGCCCAAAGAAAGCCCAAAGAAAGCCCAAAGAAAGCCCAAACAAAGGGGAAAGAAAGCCCAAAGAAAGCCCAAGGAAAAGGGAAAGAAAGTCCAAAGAAAGCCCAAAGAAAGGGGAAAGAAAGCCCAAAGAAAGCCCAAAGAAAGGGGAAAGAAAGCCCAAAGAAAGCCCAAAGAAAGGGGAAAGAAAGCCCAAAGAAAGGGGAAAGAAAGCCCAAAGAAACCCCAAAGAAAGAGGAAAGAAAGCCCAAAGAAAGGGGAAAGAAAGCCCAAAGAAAGGGGAAAGAAAGCCCAAAGAAAGGGGAAAGAAAGCCCAAAGAAAGCCCAAAGAAAGGGGAAAGAAAGCCCAAAGAAAGGGGAAAGAAAGCCCAAAGAAAGCCCAAAGAAAGACCAAAGAAAGCCAAGAGAAAGCCCATAGAAAGCCCAAAGAAAGCCCAAAGAAAGGCCAAAGAAAGCCCAAAGAAAGGGGAAAGAAAGCCCCAAGAAAGGGGAAAGAAAGCCCAAAGAAAGCCACAAGAAAGGGGAAAGAAAGCCCAAAGAAAGGGGAAAGAAAGCCCAAGGAAATGCCAAAGAAAGCCCAAAGAAAGCCCAAGGAAAGGGGAAAGAAAGCCCAAAGAAAGCCCAAAGAAAGGGGAAAGAAAGCCCAAAGAAAGGGAAAATAAAGGAGAAAGAAAGGGGAAAGAAAGCCCAAAGAAAGCCCAAAGAAAGACCAAAGAAAGCCAAGAGAAAGCCCATAGAAAGCCCAAAGAAACCCCAAAGAAAGGCCAAAGAAAGCCCAAAGAAAGGGGAAAGAAAGCCCAAAGAAAGGGGAAAGAAAGCCCAAAGAAAGCCCAAAGAAAGGGGAAAGAAAGCCCAAAGAAAGGGGAAAGAAAGCCCAAAGAGAGGGGAAAGAAAGCCCAAAGAAAGCCCAAAGAAAGGAGAAAGAAGCCCAAAGAAAGCCCAAATAAAGCCCAAAGAAAGGGGAAAGAAAGCCCAAAGAAAGGGGAAAGAAAGCCCAAAGAAAGCCCAAAGAAAGCCCAAAGAAAGCCCAGAGAAAGCCCATAGAAAGCCCAAAGAAAGCCCAAAGAAAGGCCAAAGAAAGCCCAAAGAAAGGGGAAAGAAAGCCCAAAGAAAGGGGAAAGAAAGCCCAAAGAAAGCCACAAGAAAGGGGAAAGAAAGCCCAAAGAAAGGGGAAAGAAAGCCCAAGGAAATGCCAAAGAAAGCCCAAAGAAAGCCAAGGAAAGGGGAAAGAAAGCCCAAAGAAAGCCCAAAGAAAGGGGAAAGAAAGCCCAAAGAAAGGGAAAATAAAGGAGAAAGAAAGCCCAAAGAAAGCCCAAAGAAAGGGGAAAGAAAGCCCAAAGAAAGGGGAAAGAAAGCCCAAAGAGAGGGGAAAGAAAGCCCAAAGAAAGCCCAAAGAAAGGAGAAAGAAGCCCAAAGAAAGGGGAAAGAAAGCCCAAAGAAAGGGGAAAGAAAGCCCAAAGAAAGAGAAAGAAAGCCCAAAGAAAGCCCAAAGAAAGGGGAAAGTAAGCCCTAAGAAAGGGGAAAGAAAGCCCAAAGAAAGGGCAAAGAAAGCCCAAAGAAAGGGCAAAGAAAGCCAAAAGAAAGGGGAAAGAAAGCCCAAAGAAGGGGGAAAGAAAGCCCAAAGAAATCCCAAAGAAAGCCCAAAGAAAGCCCAAAGAAAGCCCAAAGAAAGCCCAAAGGAAGCCCAAGGAAAGCCCAAAGAAAGCCCAAAGAAAGCCCAAAGAAAGGGGAAAGAAAGCCCAAAGAAAGCCCAAAGAAAGCCCAAAGAAAGCCCAAACACAGACCAAAAAAAGCCCAAAGAAAGCCCAAAGAAAGGGGAATGAAAGCCCAAAGAAAGGGGAAAGAAAGCCCAAAGAAAGGGGAAAGAAATCCCAAAGAAAGGGGAAAGAAAGCCAAAGAAAGGGGAAAGAAAGCCCAAAGAAAGGGGAAGGAAAGCCGAAAGAAAGGCCAAAGAAAGCCCAAAGAAAGCAGAATGAAAGGGAAAGAAAGCCCAAAGAAAGGGGAAAGAAAGCCCAAAGAAAGGGGAAAGAAAGCCCAAAGAAAGGGGAAAGAAAGCCCAAAGAAAGCCCAAAGAAAGCCCAAAGAAAGGGGAAAGAAAGCCCAAAGAAAGGGGAAAGAAAGGGGAAGATAGCCCAAAGAAAGCCCAAAGAAAGGGGAAAGAAAGCCCAAAGAAAGTCCAAAGAAAGGGGAAAGAAAGGCCAAAGAAAGCCCAAAGAAAAGCCAAAGAAAGCCCAAAGAAACGGGAAAGAAAGCCCAAAGAAAGCCCAAAGAAAGGGTAAAGAAAGCCCAAAGAAAGGGGAAAGAAAGCCCAAAGAAAGCCCAAAGAAAGCCCCAAGAAAGGGGAAAGAAAGCCCAAAGAAAGGGGAAAGAAAGCCCAAAGAAAGCCCAAAGAAAGCCCAAAGAAAGCCCAAAGAAAGCCCAAAGAAAGCCCAAAGAAAGCCCAAAGAAAGGGGAAAGAAAGCCCAAAGGAAGCCCAAGGAAAGCCCAAAGAAAGCCCAAAGAAAACCCAAAGAAAGGGGAAAGAAAGCCAAAGGAAATCCCAAAGAAAGCCCAAAGAAAGCCCAAAGACAGCCCAAAGAAATCCCAAAGAAAGCCCAAAGAAAGGTGAAAGAAAGGGGAAAGAAAGCCCAAAGAAAGGGGAAAGAAAGCCCAAAGAAAGGGGAAAGAAATCCCAAAGAAAGGGGAAAGAAATCCCAAAGAAAGGGGAAAGAAAGCCCAAAGAAAGGGGAAAGAAAGCCCAAAGAAAGGGGAAAGAAAGCCCAAAGAAAGCCCAAAGAAAGCCCAAAGAAAGCCCAAAGAAAGCCCAAAGAAAGCCCAAAGAAAGGGGAAAGAAAGCCCAAAGGAAGCCCAAGGAAAGCCCAAAGAAAGCCCAAAGAACACCCAAAGAAAGGGGAAAGAAAGCCAAAGGAAATCCCAAAGAAAGCCCAAAGAAAGCCCAAAGACAGCCCAAAGAAATCCCAAAGAAAGCCCAAAGAAAGGTGAAAGAAAGGGGAAAGAAAGCCCAAAGAAAGGGGGAAGAAAGCCCAAAGAAAGGGGAAAGAAAGCCCAAAGAAAGGGGAAAGAAAGCCAAAGAAAGGGGAAAGAAAGCCCAAAGAAAGCCCAAAGAAAGCCCAAAGAAAGCCCAAGGAAAGGGGAAAGAAAGCCCAAAGAAAGCCCAAAGAAAGGTGAAAGAAAGCCCAAAGAAAGCCCAAAGAAAGCCCAAAGAAAGGGGAAAGAAAGCCCAAAGAAAGGGAAAATAAAGGAGAAAGAAAGCCCAAAGAAAGCCCAAAGAAAGGGGAAAGAAAGCCCAAAGAAAGGGGAAAGAAAGCCCAAAGAAAGCCCAAAGAAAGGGGAAAGAAAGCCCAAAGAAAGGGGAAAGAAAGCCAAAAGAAAAGGGAAAGAAAGCCCAAAGAAATGGGAGAGAAAGCCCAAAGAAAGCCCAAAGAAAGGGGAAAGTAAGCACTAAGAAAGGGCAAAGAAAGCCCAAAGAAAGGGCAAAAAAAGCCCAAAGAAATGGCAAAGAAAGCCCAAAGAATGGGCAAAGAAAGCCCAAAGAAAGGGGAAAGAAAGCCCTAAGAAAGCCCCAAGAAAGGGGAAAGAAAGCCCAAAGAAAGGGGAAAGAAAGCCCAAAGAAAGCCCAAAGAAATCCCAAAGAAAGCCCAAAGAAAGCCCAAAGAAAGCCCAAAGGAAGCCCAAGGAAAGCCCAAAGAAAGGGGAAAGAAAGGGTTAAGAAAGCCCAAAGAAAGGGGAAAGAAAGCCCAAAGAAAGCCCAAAGAAAGGGGAAAGAAACCCCAAAGAAAGCCCAAAGAAAGCCCAAAGAAAGCCCAAAGAAAGGGGAAAGAAAGCCCAAAGAAAGGGGAAAGAAAGCCCAAAGAAAGCCTAAAGAAAGCCCAAAGAAAGCCCAAAGAAAGGGGAAAGAAAGCCCAAAGAAAGGGGAAAGAAAGCCCAAAGAAAGGGGAAAGAAAGCCCAAAGAAAGCCCAAAGAAAGTCCAAAGAAAGCCCAAAGAAAGGGGAAAGAAAGCACAAAGAAAGGGGAAAGAAAGCCCAAAGAAAGGGGAAAGAAAGCCCAAAGAAAGCCCAAATAAAGCCCAAAGAAAGCCCAGAGAAAGCCCATAGAAAGCCCAAAGAAAGCCCAAAGAAAGTCCAAAGAAAGCCCAAAGAAAGGGGAAAGAAAGCCCAAAGAAAGGGGAAAGAAAGCCCAAAGAAAGCCCAAAGAAAGCCCAAAGAAAGCCACAAGAAAGGGGAAAGAAAGCCCAAAGAAAGGGGAAAGAAAGCCCAAGGAAATCCCAAAGAAAGCCCAAAGAAAGCCCAAGGAAAGGGGAAAGAAAGCCCAAAGAAAGCCCAAAGAAAGGGGAAAGAAAGCCCAAAGAAAGGGAAAATAAAGGAGAAAGAAAGCCCAAAGAAAGCCCAAAGAAAGGGGAAAGAAAGCCCAAAGAAAGGGGAAAGAAAGCCCAAAGAAAGGGGAAAGAAAGCCCAGAGAAAGCCCAAAGAAAGGAGAAAGAAGCCCAAAGAAAGGGGAAAGAAAGCCTAAAGAAAGGGGAAAGAAAGCCCAAAGAAAGAGAAAGAAAGCCCAAAGAAAGCCCAAAGAAAGGGGAAAGTAAGCACTAAGAAAGGGCAAAGAAAGCCCAAAGAAAGGGCAAAGAAAGCCCAAAGAAAGGGCAAAGAAAGCCAAAAGAAAGGGGAAAGAAAGCCCAAAGAAAGGGGAAAGAAAGCCCAAAGAAATCCCAAAGAAATCCCAAAGAAAGCCCAAAGAAAGCCCAAAGAAAGCCCAAAGGAAGCCCAAGGAAAGCCGAAAGAAAGCCCAAAGAAAGCCCAAAGAAAGGGGAAAGAAAGCCCAAAGAAAGCCCAAAGAAAGCCCAAAGAAAGACCAAACACAGCCCAAAGAAAGCCCAAAGAAAGCCCAAAGAAAGGGGAAAGAAAGCCCAAAGAAAGGGGAAAGAAAGCCCAAAGAAAGGGGAAAGAAATCCCAAAGAAAGGGGAAAGAAAGCCAAAGAAAGGGGAAAGAAAGCCCAAAGAAAGGGGAAGGAAAGCCGAAAGAAAGGCCAAAGAAAGCAGAATGAAAGGGAAAGAAAGCCCAAAGAAAGGGGAAAGAAAGCCCAAAGAAAGGGGAAAGAAAGCCCAAAGAAAGGGGAAAGAAAGCCCAAAGAAAGCCCAAAGAAAGCCCAGAGAAAGCCCATAGAACGCCCAAAGAAAGCCCAAAGAAAGGCCAAAGAAAGCCCAAAGAAAGGGGAAAGAAAGCCCAAAGAAAGCCCAAAGAAAGAGGAAAGAAAGCCCAAAGAAAGGGGAAAGAAAGCACAAAGAAAGGGGAAAGAAAGCACAAAGAAAGGGGAAAGAAAGCCCAAAGAAAGGGGAAAGAAAGCCCAAAGAAAGCCCAAAGAAAGGGGAAAGAAAGGCCAAAGAAAGGGGAAAGAAAGCCCAAAGAAAGCCCAAATAAAGCCCAAAGAAAGCCCAGAGAAAGCCCATAGAAAGCCCAAAGAAAGCCCAAAGAAAGGCCAAAGAAAGCCCAAAGAAAGGGGAAAGAAAGCCCAAAGAAAGGGGAAAGAAAGCCCAAAGAAATCCCAAAGAAAGCCCAAAGAAAGCCCAAGGAAAGGGGAAAGAAAGCCCAAAGAAAGCCCAAAGAAAGGGGAAAGAAAGCCCAAAGAAAGGGAAAATAAAGGAGAAAGAAAGCCCAAAGAAAGCCCAAGGAAAGGGGAAAGAAAGCCCAAAGAAAGGGGAAAGAAAGCCCAAAGAAAGGGGAAAGAAAGCCCAAAGAAAGCCCAAAGAAAGCCCAAAGAAAGCCCAAAGAAAGCCCAAAGAAAGCCCAAAGAAAGGGGAAAGAAAGGCCAAAGAAAGGGGAAAGAAAGCCCAAAGAAAGCCCAAAGAAAGGGGAAAGAAGCCCAAAGAAAGCCCAAATAAAGCCCAAAGAAAGCCCAGAGAAAGCCCATAGAAAGCCCAAAGAAAGCCCAAAGAAAGGCCAAAGAAAGCCCAAAGAAAGGGGAAAGAAAGCCCAAAGAAAGCCCAAAGAAAGCCACAAGAAAGGGGAAAGAAAGCCCAAAGAAAGGGGAAAGAAAGCCCAAAGAAATCCCAAAGAAATCCCAAAGAAAGCCCAAAGAAAGCCCAAGGAAAGGGGAAAGAAAGCCCAAAGAAAGGTGAAAGAAAGCCCAAAGAAAGCCCAAAGAAAGCCCAAAGAAAGGGGAAAGAAAGCCCAAAGAAAGGGAAAATAAAGGAGAAAGAAAGCCCAAAGAAAGCCCAAAGAAAGGGGAAAGAAAGCCCAAAGAAAGGGGAAAGAAAGCCCAAAGAAAGCCCAAAGAAAGGGGAAAGAAAGCCCAAAGAAAGGGGAAAGAAAGCCCAAAGAAAAGAGAAAGAAAGCCCAAAGAAATGGGAGAGAAAGCCCAAAGAAAGCCCAAAGAAAGGGGAAAGTAAGCACTAAGAAAGGGCAAAGAAAGCCCAAAGAAAGGGCAAAGAAAGCCCAAAGAAATGGCAAAGAAAGCCCAAAGAAAGGGCAAAGAAAGCCCAAAGAAAGGGGAAAGAAAGCCCTAAGAAAGCCCCAAGAAAGGGGAAAGAAAGCCCAAAGAAAGGGGAAAGAAAGCCCAAAGGAAGCCCAAAGAAATCCCAAAGAAAGCCCAAAGAAAGCCCAAAGAAAGCCCAAAGGAAGCCCAAGGAAAGCCCAAAGAAAGGGGAAAGAAAGGGTTAAGAAAGCCCAAAGAAAGGGGAAAGAAAGCCCAAAGACAGCCCAAAGACAGCCCAAAGAAAGCCCAAAGAAAGCCCAAATAAAGGGGAAAGAAAGGGGAAAGAAAGCCCAAAGAAAGGGGAAAGAAAGCCCAAAGAAAGGGGAAAGAAAGCCCAAAGAAAGGGGAAAGAAAGCCCAAAGAAAGCCGAAAGAAAGCCCAAAGAAAGGGGAAAGAAAGCCCAAAGAAAGCCCAAAGAAAGGGGAAAGAAAGCCCAAAGAAAGCCCAAAGAAAGGGGAAAGAAAGGGGAAGATAGCCCAAAGAAAGCCCAAAGAAAGGGGAAAGAAAGCCCAAAGAAAGTCCAAAGAAAGGGGAAAGAAAGCCCAAAGAAAGCCCAAAGAAAGGGGAAAGAAAGCCCGAAGAAAGCCCAAAGAAAGCCTAAAGAAAGGGGAAAGAAAGCCAAAAGAAAGCCCAAAGAAAGCCCAAAGAAAGGGGAAAGAATCCCCAAAGAAAGCCCAAAGAAAGCCCAAAGAAAGCCCAAAGAAAGCCCAAAGAAAGCCCAAAGAAAGGGGAAAGAAAGCCCAAAGAAAGGGGAAAGAAAGCCCAAAGAAAGCCGAAAGAAAGCCCAAAGAAAGCCCAAAGAAAGGGGAAAGAAAGCCCAAAGAAAGGGGAAAGAAAGCCCAAAGAAAGGGGAAAGAAAGCCCAAAGAAAGCCCAAAGAAAGAGGAAAGAAAGCCCAAAGAAAGGGGAAAGAAAGCACAAAGAAAGGGGAAAGAAAGCCCAAAGAAAGGGGAAAGAAAGCCCAAAGAAAGCCCAAATAAAGCCCAAAGAAAGCCCAGAGAAACCCCATAGAAAGCCCAAAGAAAGCCCAAAGAAAGTCCAAAGAAAGCCCAAAGAAAGGGGAAAGAAAGCCCAAAGAAAGGGGAAAGAAAGCCCAAAGAAAGCCCAAAGAAAGCCCAAAGAAAGCCACAAGAAAGGGGAAAGAAAGCCCAAAGAAAGGGGAAAGAAAGCCCAAGGAAATCCCAAAGAAAGCCCAAAGAAAGCCCAAGGAAAGGGGAAAGAAAGCCCAAAGAAAGCCCAAAGAAAGGGGAAAGAAAGCCCAAAGAAAGGAAAAATAAAGGAGAAAGAAAGCCCAAAGAAAGCCCAGAGAAAGGGGAAAGAAAGCCCAAAGAAAGGGGAAAGAAAGCCCAAAGAAAGGGGAAAGAAAGCCCAGAGAAAGCCCAAAGAAAGGAGAAAGAAGCCCAAAGAAAGGGGAAAGAAAGCCCAAAGAAAGGGGAAAGAAAGCCCAAAGAAAGAGAAAGAAAGCCCAAAGAAAGCCCAAAGAAAGGGGAAAGTAAGCCCTAAGAAAGGGCAAAGAAAGCCCAAAGAAAGGGCAAAGAAAGGTCAAAGAAAGGGCATAGAAAGCCAAAAGAAAGGGGAAAGAAAGCCCAAAGAAAGGGGAAAGAAAGCCCAAAGAAATCCCAAAGAAATCCCAAAGAAAGCCCAAAGAAAGCCCAAAGAAGGCCCAAAGAAAGCCCAAAGAAAGGGGAAAGAAAGCCCAAAGAAAGGGGAAAGAAAGCCCAAAGAAAGGGGAAAGAAAGCCAAAGAAAGGGAAAGAAAGCCCAAAGAAAGGGGAAGGAAAGCCGAAAGAAAGGCCAAAGAAAGCCCAAAGAAAGCAGAATGAAAGGGAAAGAAAGCCCAAAGAAAGGGGAAAGAAAGCCCAAAGAAAGGGGAAAGAAAGCCCAAAGAAAGGGGAAAGAAAGCCCAAAGAAAGCCCAAAGAAAGGGGAAAGAAAGCCCAAAGAAAGGGGAAAGAAAGGGGAAGATAGCCCAAAGAAAGCCCAAAGAAAGGGGAAAGAAAGCCCAAAGAAAGTCCAAAGAAAGGGGAAAAAAAGGCCAAAGAAAGCCCAAAGAAAGGGGAAAGAAAGCCCAAAGAAAGCCCAACGAAAGCCTAAAGAAAGGAGAAAGAAAGCCAAAAGAAAGCCAAAAGAAAGGGGAAAGAAAGCCCAAAGAAAGCCCAAAGAAAGCCCAAAGAAAGCCCAAAGAAAGGGGAAAGAAAGCCCAAAGAAAGCCCAAAGAAAGGGTAAAGAAAGCCCAAAGAAAGTCCAAACAAAGCCCAAAGAAAGCCCAAAGAAAGCCCAAAGAAAGGGGAAAGAAAGCCCAAAGAAAGCCGAAAGAAAGCCCAAAGAAAGCCCAAAGTAAGCCAAAGGAAGCTCAAAGAAAGCCCAAAGAAAGCCCAAAGAAAGGGGAAAGAAAGCCCAAAGAAAGCCCAAAGAATGCCCAAAGAAAGGGGAAAGAAAGCCCAAAGAAAGCACAAAGAAAGCCCAAAGAAAGCCCAAAGAAAGGGAAAGAAAGCCAAAGAAAGCCCAAAGAAAGGGGAAAGAAAGCCCAAAGAAAGGGGAAAGAAAGCCACCAGAAAGCCCAAAGAAAAGATGAAAGAAAGCCCAAAGAAAGTGAAAGAAAGCCCAAGGAAAGGGGAAAGAAAGCCCAAAGAATGGGGAAAGAAAGCCCAAAGAAAGGGGAAAGAAAGCCCAAAGAAATGGGAAAGAAAGCCCAAAGAAAGCCCAAAGAAAGCCCAAAGAAAGGGGAAAGAAAGCCCAAAGAAAGCCCAAAGAAAGGAGAAAGAAGCCCAAGAAAGCCCAAAGAAAGCCCAAAGAAAGCCCAGAGAAAGCCCATAGAAAGCCCAAAGAAAGCCCAAAGAAAGCCCAAAGAAAGGGGAAGGAAAGCCCAAAGAAGCCCAAAGAAAGCCCAAAGAAAGCCCAAAGAAAGCCGAAAGAAAGGGGAAAGAAAGCCCAAAGAAAGGGGAAAGAAAGCCAAAGAAAGCCCAAAGGAAGCAACAAGAAAGGGGAAAGAAAGCCCAAAGAAAGGGGAAAGGAAAGCCCAAAGAAAGCCCAAAGAAAGCCCAAAGAAAGGGTAAAGAAAGCCCAAAGAAAGGGGAAAGAAAGCCCAAAGAAAGCCCAAAGAAAGGGTAAAGAAAGCCCAAAGAAAGTCCAAACAAAGCCCAAAGAAAGCCCAAAGAAAGCCCAAAGAAAGGGGAAAGAAAGCCCAAAGAAGGGGAAAGAAAGCCCAAAGAAAGCCGAAAGAAAGCCAAAGAAGCCCAAAGTAAGCCCAAAGGAAGCTCAAAGAAAGCCCAAAGAAAGCCCAAAGAAAGGGAAAGAAAGCCCAAAGAAAGCCCAAAGAATGCCCAAAGAAAGGGGAAAGAAAGCCCAAAGAAAGCCCAAAGAAAGCCCAAGAAAGACCAAACACAGCCCAAAGAAAGCCCAAAGAAGCCCAAAGAAAGGGGAAAGAAAGCCCAAAGAAAGGGGAAAGAAAGCCCAAAGAAAGGGGAAAGAAATCCCAAAGAAAGGGGAAAGAAAGCCAAAGAAAGGGGAAAGAAAGCCCAAAGAAAGGGGAAGGAAAGCCGAAAGAAAGGCCAAAGAAAGCCCAAAGAAAGCAGAATGAAAGGGAAAGAAAAGCCCAAAGAAAGGGGAAAGAAAGCCCAAAGAAAGGGAAAGAAAGCCCAAAGAAAGGGGAAAGAAAGCCCAAAGAAAGCCCAAAGAAAGCCCAGAGAAAGCCCATAGAAAGCCCAAAGAAAGCCCAAAGAAAGGCCAAAGAAAGCCCAAAGAAAGGGGAAAGAAAGCCCAAAGAAAGCCCAAAGAAAGAGGAAAGAAAGCCAAAGAAAGGGGAAAGAAAGCACAAAGAAAGGGGAAAGAAAGCACAAAGAAAGGGGAAAGAAAGCCCAAAGAAAGGGGAAAGAAAGCCCAAAGAAAGCCCAAAGAAAGGGGAAAGAAAGGCCAAAGAAAGGGGAAAGAAAGCCCAAAGAAAGCCCAAATAAAGCCCAAAGAAAGCCCAGAGAAAGCCCATAGAAAGCCCAAAGAAAGCCCAAAGAAAGGCCAAAGAAAGCCCAAAGAAAGGGGAAAGAAAGCCCAAAGAAAGGGGAAAGAAAGCCCAAAGAAATCCCAAAGAAAGCCCAAAGAAAGCCCAAGGAAAGGGGAAAGAAAGCCCAAAGAAAGCCCAAAGAAAGGGGAAAGAAAGCCAAAGAAAGGGAAAATAAAGGAGAAAGAAATCCCAAAGAAAGCCCAAAGAAAGGGGAAAGAAAGCCCAAAGAAAGGGGAAAGAAAGCCCAAAGAAAGGGGAAAGAAAGCCCCAAAGAAAGCCCAAAGAAAGCCAAAGAAAGCCCAAAGAAAGCCCAAAGAAAGGGGAAAGAAAGGCCAAAGAAAGGGGAAAGAAAGCCCAAAGAAAGCCCAAAGAAAGGGGAAAGAAGCCCAAAGAAAGCCCAAATAAAGCCCAAAGAAAGCCAGAGAAAGCCCATAGAAAGCCCAAAGAAAGCCCAAAGAAAGGCCAAAGAAAGCCCAAAGAAAGGGGAAAGAAAGCCCAAAGAAAGCCCAAAGAAAGCCACAAGAAAGGGGAAAGAAAGCCCAAAGAAAGGGGAAAGAAAGCCCAAAGAAATCCCAAAGAAATCCCAAAGAAAGCCAAAGAAAGCCCAAGGAAAGGGGAAAGAAAGCCCAAAGAAAGGTGAAAGAAAGCCCAAAGAAAGCCAAAGAAAGCCCAAAGAAAGGGGAAAGAAAGCCCAAAGAAAGGGAAAATAAAGGAGAAAGAAAGCCCAAAGAAAGCCCAAAGAAAGGGGAAAGAAAGCCCAAAGAAAGGGGAAAGAAAGCCCAAAGAAAGGGGAAAGAAAGCCCAAAGAAAGGGGAAAGAAGCCCAAAGAAAGCCCAAATAAAGCCAAAGAAAGCCCAGAGAAAGCCCATAGAAAGCCCAAAGAAAGCCCAAAGAAAGGCCAAAGAAAGCCCAAAGAAAGGGGAAAGAAAGCCCAAAGAAAAGCCAAAGAAAGCCACAAGAAAGGGGAAAGAAAGCCCAAAGAAAGGGGAAAGAAAGCCCAAAGAAATCCCAAAGAAATCCCAAAGAAAGCCCAAAGAAAGCCCAAGGAAAGGGGAAAGAAAGCCCAAAGAAAGGTGAAAGAAAGCCCAAAGAAAGCCCAAAGAAAGCCCAAAGAAAGGGGAAAGAAAGCCCAAAGAAAGGGAACATAAAGGAGAAAGAAAGCCCAAGAAAGCCCAAGAAAGGGGAAAGAAAGCCCAAAGAAAGGGAAAGAAAGCCCAAAGAAAGGGGAAAGAAAGCCCAAAGAAAGGGGAAAGAAAGCCCAAAGAAAAGGGAAAGAAAGCCCCAAAGAAATGGGAGAGAAAGCCCAAAGAAAGCCAAAGAAAGGGGAAAGTAAGCACTAAGAAGGGCAAAGAAAGCCCAAAGAAAGGGCAAAGAAAGCCCAAAGAAATGGCAAAGAAAGCCAAAGAAAGGGCAAAGAAAGCCCAAAGAAAGGGGAAAGAAAGCCCTAAGAAAGCCCCAAGAAAGGGGAAAGAAAGCCCAAAGAAAGGGGAAAGAAAGCCCAAAGGAAGCCCAAAGAAATCCAAAGAAAGCCAAAGAAAGCCCAAAGAAAGCCCAAAGGAAGCCCAAGGAAAGCCCAAAGAAAGGGGAAAGAAAGGGTTAAGAAAGCCCAAAGAAAGTGGAAAGAAAGCCCAAAGACAGCCCAAAGACAGCCCAAAGAAAGCCAAAGAAAGCCCAAATAAAGGGGAAAGAAAGGGGAAAGAAAGCCCAAAGAAAGGGGGAAAGAAAGCCCAAAGAAAGGGGAAAGAAAGCCCAAAGAAAGGGGAAAGAAAGCCCAAAGAAAGCCGAAAGAAAGCCCAAAGAAAGGGGAAAGAAAGCCCAAAGAAGGCCCAAAGAAAGGGGAAAGAAAGCCCAAAGAAAGCCCAAAGAAAGGGGAAAGAAAGGGGAAGATAGCCCAAAGAAAGCCCAAAGAAAGGGGAAAGAAAGCCCAAAGAAAGTCCAAAGAAAGGGGAAAGAAAGCCCAAAGAAAGCCCAAAGAAAGGGGAAAGAAAGCCCGAAGAAAGCCCAAAGAAAGCCTAAAGAAAGGGAAAGAAAGCCAAAAGAAAGCCCAAAGAAAGCCCAAAGAAAAGGGGAAAGAATCCCCAAAGAAAGCCCAAAGAAAGCCCAAAGAAAGCCCAAAGAAAGCCCAAAGAAAGCCCAAAGAAAGGGGAAAGAAAGCCCAAAGAAAGGGGAAAGAAAGCCAAAAGAAAGCCGAAAGAAAGCCCAAAGAAAGCCCAAAGAAAGGGGAAAGAAAGCCCAAAGAAAGGGGAAAGAAAGCCCAAAGAAGGGGAAAGAAAGCCCAAAGAAAGCCCAAAGAAAGAGGAAAGAAAGCCCAAAGAAAGGGGAAAGAAAGCACAAAGAAAGGGGAAAGAAAGCCCAAAGAAAGGGGAAAGAAAGCCCAAAGAAAGCCCAAATAAAGCCCAAAGAAAGCCCAGAGAAACCCCATAGAAAGCCCAAAGAAAGCCCAAAGAAAGTCCAAGAAAGCCCAAAGAAAGGGGAAAGAAAGCCCAAAGAAAGGGGAAAGAAAGCCCAAAGAAAGCCAAAGAAAGCCCAAAGAAAGCCACAAGAAAGGGGAAAGAAAGCCCAAAGAAAGGGGAAAGAAAGCCCAAGGAAATCCCAAAGAAAGCCCAAAGAAAGCCCAAGGAAAGGGGAAAGAAAGCCCAAAGAAAGCCCAAAGAAAGGGAAAGAAAGCCCAAAGAAAGGAAAAATAAAGGAGAAAGAAAGCCCAAAGAAAGCCCAGAGAAAGGGGAAAGAAAGCCCAAAGAAAGGGGAAAGAAAGCCCAAAGAAAGGGGAAAGAAAGCCCAGAGAAAGCCCAAAGAAAGGAGAAAGAAGCCCAAAGAAAGGGGAAAGAAAGCCCAAAGAAAGGGGAAAGAAAGCCCAAAGAAAGAGAAAGAAAGCCCAAAGAAAGCCCAAAGAAAGGGGAAAGTAAGCCCTAAGAAAGGGCAAAGAAAGCCCAAAGAAAGGGCAAAGAAAGGTCAAAGAAAGGGCATAGAAAGCCAAAAGAAAGGGGAAAGAAAGCCCAAAGAAAGGGGAAAGAAAGCCCAAAGAAATCCCAAAGAAATCCCAAAGAAAGCCAAAGAAAGCCCAAAGAAGGCCCAAAGAAAGCCCAAAGAAAGGGGAAAGAAAGCCCAAAGAAAGGGGAAAGAAAGCCAAAGAAAGGGGAAAGAAAGCCAAAGAAAGGGGAAAGAAAGCCCAAAGAAAGGGGAAGGAAAGCCGAAAGAAAGGCCAAAGAAAGCCCAAAGAAAGCAGAATGAAAGGGAAAGAAAGCCCAAAGAAAGGGGAAAGAAAGCCCAAAGAAAGGGGAAAGAAAGCCCAAAGAAAGGGGAAAGAAAGCCCAAAGAAAGCCCAAAGAAAGGGGAAAGAAAGCCCAAAGAAACGGGAAAGAAAGGGGAAGATAGCCCAAAGAAAGCCCAAAGAAAGGGGAAAGAAAGCCCAAAGAAAGTCCAAAGAAAGGGGAAAAAAAGGCCAAAGAAAGCCCAAAGAAAGGGGAAAGAAAGCCCAAAGAAAGCCCAACGAAAGCCTAAAGAAAGGAGAAAGAAAGCCAAAAGAAAGCAAAAGAAAGGGGAAAGAAAGCCCAAAGAAAGCCCAAAGAAAGCCCAAAGAAAGCCCAAAGAAAGGGGAAAGAAAGCCCAAAGAAAGCCCAAAGAAAGGGTAAAGAAAGCCCAAAGAAAGTCCAAACAAAGCCCAAAGAAAGCCCAAAGAAAGCCCAAAGAAAGGGGAAAGAAAGCCCAAAGAAAGCGAAAGAAAGCCCAAAGAAAGCCCAAAGTAAGCCCAAAGGAAGCTCAAAGAAAGCCCAAAGAAAGCCCAAAGAAAGGGGAAAGAAAGCCAAAAGAAAGCCCAAAGAATGCCCAAAGAAGGGGAAAGAAAGCCCAAAGAAAGCACAAAGAAAGCCCAAAGAAAGCCCAAAGAAAGGGGAAAGAAAGCCCAAGAAAGCCCAAAGAAAAGGGGAAAGAAAGCCCAAAGAAAGGGAAAGAAAGCCACCAGAAAGCCCAAAGAAAGATGAAAGAAAGCCCAAAGAAAGTGGAAAGAAAGCCCAAGGAAAGGGGAAAGAAAGCCCAAAGAATGGGGAAAGAAAGCCCAAAGAAAGGGAAAGAAAGCCCAAAGAAATGGGAAAGAAAGCCCAAAGAAAGCCCAAGAAAGCCCAAAGAAAGGGAAAGAAAGCCCAAAGAAAGCCAAAGAAAGGAGAAAGAAGCCCAAAGAAAGCCCAAAGAAAGCCCAAAGAAAGCCCAGAGAAAGCCCATAGAAAGCCCAAAGAAAGCCCAAAGAAAGCCCAAAGAAAGGGGAAGGAAAGCCCAAAGAAAGCCCAAAGAAAGGCCAAAGAAAGCCCAAAGAAAGCCGAAAGAAAGGGGAAAGAAAGCCCAAAGAAAGGGGAAAGAAAGCCCAAAGAAAGCCCAAAGGAAGCAACAAGAAAGGGGAAAGAAAGCCCAAAGAAAGGGGAAAGAAAGCCCAAAGAAAGCCCAAAGAAAGCCCAAAGAAAGCCCAAAGAAAGCCAAAAGAAAGCCCAAAGAAAGGGGAAAGAAAGCCCAAAGAAAGCCCAAAGAAAGCCCAAAGAAAGCCCAAAGAAAGGGGAAAGAAAGCCCAAAGAAGCCCAAAGAAAGGGTAAAGAAAGCCCAAGAAAGTCCAAACAAAGCCCAAAGAAAGCCCAAAGAAAGCCCAAAGAAAGGGGAAAGAAAGCCCAAAGAAAGGGGAAAGAAAGCCCAAAGAAAGCCGAAAGAAAGCCAAAGAAAGCCCAAAGTAAGCCCAAAGGAAGCTCAAAGAAAGCCCAAAGAAAGCCCAAAGAAAGGGGAAGAAAGCCCAAAGAAAGCCCAAAGAATGCCCAAAGAAAGGGGAAAGAAAGCCCAAAGAAAGCCCAAAGAAAGCCCAAAGAAAGACCAAACACAGCCCAAGAAAGCCCAAAGAAAGCCCAAAGAAAGGGGAAAGAAAGCCCAAAGAAAGGGGAAAGAAAGCCCAAAGAAAGTGGAAAGAAATCCCAAAGAAAGGGGAAAGAAAGCCAAAGAAAGGGGAAAGAAAGCCCAAAGAAAGGGGAGGAAAGCCGAAAGAAAGGCCAAAGAAAGCCCAAAGAAAGCAGAATGAAAGGAAAGAAAGCCAAAGAAAGGGGAAAGAAAGCCCAAAGAAAGGGGAAAGAAAGCCCAAAGAAAGGGGAAAGAAAGCCCAAAGAAAGCCCAAAGAAAGCCCATAGAAAGCCCATAGAAAGCCCAAAGAAAGCCCAAAGAAAGGCCAAGAAAGCCCAAAGAAAGGGGAAAGAAAGCCCAAAGAAAGCCCAAAGAAAGAGGAAAGAAAGCCCAAAGAAAGGGGAAAGAAAGCACAAAGAAAGGGGAAAGAAAGCACAAAGAAAGGGGAAAGAAATCCCAAAGAAAGGGGAAAGAAAGCCCCAAGAAAGCCAAAGAAAGGGAAAGAAAGGCCAAAGAAAGGGAAAGAAAGCCCAAAGAAAGCCCAAATAAAGCCCAAAGAAAGCCCAGAGAAAGCCCATAGAAAGCCCAAAGAAAGCCCAAAGAAAGGCCAAAGAAAGCCCAAAGAAAGGGGAAAGAAAGCCCAAAGAAAGGGGAAAGAAAGCCCAAAGAAATCCCAAAGAAAGCCCAAAGAAAGCCCAAGGAAAGGGGAAAGAAAGCCAAAGAAAGCCCAAAGAAAGGGGAAAGAAAGCCCAAAGAAAGGGAAAATAAAGGAGAAAGAAATCCCAAAGAAAGCCCAAAGAAAGGGAAGAAAGCCCAAAGAAAGGGGAAAGAAAGCCCAAAGAAAGGGGAAAGAAAGCCCAAGAAAGCCCAAAGAAAGCCCAAGAAAGCCCAAAGAAAGGGGAAAGAAAGGCCAAGAAAGGGAAAGAAAGCCCAAAGAAAGCCCAAAGAAAGGGGAAAGAAGCCCAAAGAAAGCCCAAATAAAGCCCAAAGAAAGCCCAGAGAAAGCCCATAGAAAGCCCAAAGAAAGCCCAAAGAAAGGCCAAAGAAAGCCCAAAGAAAGGGGAAAGAAAGCCCAAAGAAGCCCAAGAAAGCCACAAGAAAGGGGAAAGAAAGCCCAAAGAAAGGGGAAAGAAAGCCCAAAGAAATCCCAAAGAAATCCCAAAGAAAGCCCAAAGAAAGCCAAGGAAAGGGGAAAGAAAGCCCAAAGAAAGGTGAAAGAAAGCCCAAAGAAGCCCAAAGAAAGCCCAAGAAAGGGGAAAGAAAGCCCAAAGAAAGGGAAAATAAAGGAGAAAGAAAGCCCAAAGAAAGCCCAAAGAAAGGGAAAGAAAGCCCAAAGAAAGGGGAAAGAAAGCCCAAAGAAAGGGGAAAGAAAGCCCAAAGAAAGGGAAAGAAGCCCAAAGAAAGCCCAAATAAAGCCCAAAGAAAGCCCAGAGAAAGCCCATAGAAAGCCAAAGAAAGCCCAAAGAAAGGCCAAAGAAAGCCCAAAGAAAGGGGAAAGAAAGCCCAAAGAAAGCCCAAAGAAAGCCACAAGAAAGGGGAAAGAAAGCCCAAAGAAAGGGGAAAGAAAGCCCAAAGAAATCCCAAAGAAATCCCAAAGAAAGCCCAAAGAAAGCCCAAGGAAAGGGAAAGAAAGCCAAAGAAAGGTGAAAGAAAGCCCAAGGAAAGCCCAAGAAAGCCCAAAGAAAGGGGAAAGAAAGCCCAAAGAAAGGGAAAATAAAGGAGAAAGAAAGCCCAAAGAAGCCCAAAGAAAGGGGAAAGAAAGCCCAAAGAAAGGGAAAGAAAGCCCAAAGAAAGGGGAAAGAAAGCCAAAGAAAGGGGAAAGAAAGCCCAAAGAAAGGGAAAGAAAGCCCAAAGAAATGGGAGAGAAAGCCCAAAGAAAGCCAAAGAAAGGGGAAAGTAAGCACTAAGAAAGGGCAAAGAAAGCCAAAGAAGGGCAAAGAAAGCCCAAAGAAATGGCAAAGAAAGCCAAAGAAAGGGCAAAGAAAGCCCAAAGAAAGGGGAAAGAAAGCCCTAAGAAAGCCCCAAGAAAGGGGAAAGAAAGCCCAAAGAAAGGGAAAGAAATCCCAAAGGAAGCCCAAAGAAATCCCAAAGAAAGCCCAAAGAAAGCCCAAAGAAAGCCCAAAGGAAGCCCAAGGAAAGCCCAAAGAAAGGGGAAAGAAAGGGTTAAGAAAGCCAAAGAAAGTGGAAAGAAAGCCAAAGACAGCCCAAAGACAGCCCAAAGAAAGCCCAAAGAAAGCCCAAATAAAGGGAAAGAAAGGGAAAGAAAGCCCAAAGAAAGGGGAAAGAAAGCCAAAGAAAGGGGAAAGAAAGCCCAAAGAAAGGGAAAGAAAGCCCAAAGAAAGCCGAAAGAAAGCCCAAAGAAAGGGGAAAGAAAGCCCAAAGAAGGCCCAAAGAAAGGGGAAAGAAATCCCAAAGAAAGGGGAAAGAAAGCCCAAAGAAAGGGGAAAGAAAGCGCAAAGAAAGGGGAAGAAAGCCCAAAGAAAGCCGAAAGAAAGCCCAAAGAAAGGGGAAAGAAAGCCCAAAGAAAGCCCAAAGAAAGGGGAAAGAAAGCCCGAAGAAAGCCCAAAGAAAGCCTAAAGAAAGGGGAAAGAAAGCCAAAAGAAAGCCCAAAGAAAGCCCAAAGAAAGGGGAAAGAATCCCCAAAGAAAGCCCAAAGAAAGCCCAAAGAAAGCCCAAAGAAAGGGGAAAGAAAGCCCAAAGAAAGGGGAAAGAAAGCCCAAAGAAAGCCGAAAGAAGCCCAAAGAAAGCCCAAAGAAAGGGGAAAGAAAGCCCAAAGAAAGGGGAAAGAAAGCCCAAAGAAAGGGGAAAGAAAGCCCAAAGAAAGCCCAAAGAAAGAGGAAAGAAAGCCCAAAGAAAGGGGAAAGAAAGCCCCAAGAAAGGGGAAAGAAAGCCCAAGAAAGGGGAAAGAAAGCCCAAAGAAAGCCCAAATAAAGCCCAAAGAAAGCCCAGAGAAAGCCATAGAAAGCCCTAAGAAAGCCCAAAGAAAGTCCAAAGAAAGCCCAAAGAAAGGGGAAAGAAAGCCCAAAGAA